>NW_025109550.1:1713456-1763474 GCF_011392965.1 Frieseomelitta varia
AAAAAAAAAAAAAAAAAAAAAAAACACCACGTCTCTTACGAGACACAACAATCTGACAAATAAACAGACAGAATGCGAAGAGACACTGTCCGAATTGTCAAACAAATTATCGTTGAAATAAGAATGTCGCGAGCACAAACCTAAATTTCAACGCTGTCGCGAAATAAAGTGAAAATGTGCAGGGAACAACTTTACTACGTGCCAAAGCGTTTTATCACCCTAGATCGAGCTTATAATTAATAATTCGATAGGCGAGCTTATCAACGAATGCCGGCCACTTACGGGCCAACAGCCGTGAGCGGGCAATCGTGAAAAACCTGCCGAGAAGAAACGGGGATTCGCGTGCCACGGCTGTAGTTAAGCCACCACCGCCATCCTCTCGCCCACCCTAATTACTAACCATGGGTTGTTACCCCATGGCGTGTCATTTGCCTGGCACAACATCGTATCAACGATTTTCGCGTGCGATCTCCCGCAGCTGAGCGCCGCTCGCAGCGCCGATTGTTTTAAAGTGTCGATCCTGCTCGAATATCTTCATCGTTCGAGCTGTCCGCGAACTATGCATCCACGATTCATTTGTTCTTCCTTGCGCCGTCGTCGAAAATTGCTTTTCTAGGTTACGTGAGGAGAAAGAACCAGGCTTGGTGTACATTTGGAAATTTTACAGTAGTGAAGTTGGACGCGAGAATTAATTTTAGAAAGCCACGGTTCCAAATAAATCTCGCGTGGTTTGGAATTTCGAAAGCCGCGGGTGTTCCGTGTTTCTCTCCTCGCCGAAATTTTCGAAATAAATTCTTACCCCTACACGCGTTGAAATTTTGCGACAAAAGTCACGCGAGAACAGATATGTACATACGTAAATGATCAATTTTTCCTTGCCATTGGAACATACCGAATCGCCGATTTTGATGAAATTTGTAGTTTTCAAAAAAATATTGTAACCCTTATTTTTTTGTTAAAGGGGTGAAAACTACCCTCAAAGTTTTGGGACATATTTTGTCAATTATCTCGGAAATCATTGAAGACACAGATTTTGTATAAACTGATGAAATTAGTATTATCTAACGACGAATTTAATGGTGTTTTGCAGAAAAAACTTTAATATATTGTTTAAACAATATTATCTAAACTTTTTAGAAGTTTATTCAAGTAAATGTTAATAAATTTTTCTTGGTATATTTATTTACGAAAACTATATACAAACGTCAAATACAAATTACGGATAAAGTAAAATCTTGAGTTTTACGTTGTAAAAAAATTCGTTATTTTCAAATCTTTCTGTGCCTGAGGACAGAGTACCAAGAAAGATCGTACATATTTCGCAGGTCTAACGGAACGTAGGACGGAATTTATAACGACCGACGAAATAATACACGTTCCAATTAATTCGCGTTTTTTTTTTTTTTTTTTTGTACAGGTGACCGGCTGCCAGGTGAATTAACATTTTCACAATCGATTAGACAATCGGCGACAAGCGACCGGTTTAACGGCGGATTAATGCGTCCACTGTGCGAAACGATCCCACGTATCTCGGAAGTCGACGTCTTATTAAGATACCGTGTTGCGGATCCAGCCTATTTCCCAGCCCGATTACGTTAATATCGGTAGTTAAATCGTCGTTCCAGGCATTACAGGCTCTGGTCATTTTCCTTGGTATGTAATGATAGTGGAGAGACGAGGCAGATTCGCCGCGGAGATTGTTAAAAGGATCATTAGATGGGCGAGTGATTTTCGTTATTTTCATCGGTGGAGGAGGAAGGGGAGGTGGGGGAGGGGGATGATAATTTAGTGACAACGGAGTTTGACGAGGAAGATTCTGGATGAAAATTACGAGACGGATGGAATTTATTAATTTTTTTTTTTTTTTTTTACCTGTTGGTTTTACGTGTTTTCTTCGAAGGTAGAAAAGGAAATAAAAATCCCTGGCTGATTACGTAACGTCCGGCAGGGAAGAGCGTAGTGACCAATTGGCATGATTAAAGAATTAAGATGAAAAAATTTCCACCGCGAAACTCCGGTTCTTATTCTATACCGGGCGTGCGTGAATTTATGCCGGTCATTTAAATCAATTTCCTCTTCGGGCGCGTTCCTGGTCGGGCTCGCCATCGACGAAGCGAGCACCATCAATATTCCATACCCACTCGGTTTTTTGCCTGTATCTTTAACGAGGGATGATAATAAAAGTCGTCGTTGCGATGCAGCAAGATCCTCTTCGTCGAACAAGGTTCCAACGTGAGACGTGATAAAGTAAATAAATCTTTTCGAAAAAAGAAAAAAAATCGAAAATTACCTCGCGAATGTTATTTTAGGAAAAAGAAGGAAAAAAATGTTTCCGGAAAATCTGAGAAAGCAAGTAGTACGGAAGATGGTTTTATTATCAATAACCAGTTGGAAACTCTTTAACGAGTAATCTCGTTGTTGTTGGTACGATGGCCCGCAACAATGGCCATCACTGTTCGAGCAATCTTCCACTGTTTCTTGCGCTATCGGCCACCGTTCCGGCTCAATCTAATCGTCGCGAGCATTTTAATTTAATTACCGGGGGAAAACATTGTTCCTCCTGTTCACCACATCGACAGCCGAGCGTGCAGCCGCGACGATAAATCGCGGGCAATATCGGGATTTAATAACTAATTGAACGTGGCGAGTTACGAGGGCAGCGTTTCGCCTACTTGCCCGCGCGATTTAGACGCGCCTTGATAAACGACTGGGTGATTCACATCCGCTCACACCGATACATACATTTGACAAACGAACGCGCCGCTCGCTCAGCTCGCGAAAGCGAAGATTGCTCGTTTACAAGCTCGTTTTCAAGAAACGACCCGACGCATGCCAATTTCTTTGAAATTCGCAATACTGAGACAAGCAGGGCGACGATTTCCCGATTGAAACGTCAATTTTAAACCACGACAGAGGGAGTTGCGATTTTCGATACGCGCGAAAGTGAGTTCAACGATGGAACGAGGAAGAGCGGTGGAATCTCGCGATTGGGCAATTTGTCGACCATGATCGCCGGTTGTTGGCGGTTTGTCAGTTCGTGATACCCTTTGTTTGGTATTTAAGCTTGCACGATACCTAGTAGCAATCCGGCCAATGTTCTTGCATTATTACCTCTATGTTGCAACGTTCGTCTTCTCTCCTTTCTGCCCCGTTGTGAAACTGAAACGAACGTTGCTCTCGGCCCGAAGATAGCCGATCTCTCGATTCGGTTTCACCGTTTTTCTATCCGTATTCTTGTATCGCCTCGGAGAATTCGAGAATTCGCCGGATAAATAACGAAATCGCGGGATCGCGAGAGAATTGACCGGGGAGGGGGTGGGTCGAATTCAATTTAACGTAAACGTGAAATGTCGTGGCGTCCGCGGACCCACAGGGAGGGCGGGGAAAGGGGAAAGGGTTGGGTCGTTCGACGCTCAGTGAGATCCGTCATAAATTTCGTGCCATTATGTTGCATGCGAGCGCGCGGCAATCGTGCCGCGCCGGTGTACTACGATTTTGCCACTGTACCGCAATTTAAACGTCACACCACAATTACGATGGAGAAAACGTTTCCAAGCCTCTAAGGGCTTCTTTCGCAGTCAGCCGCGCACTTTCTCGTAATACACCGGTGTCGCTGCCGGTTTTCTCGTGAGCGAAACAATTCCAGAAGCGGAGCACCGCCAGAACACGCCGTTCACCGCCCCGGCTTGATATCTTTATCAACTGTGCCCGGCAGACACGCTTCGCAGAAACGATCATCAACACAGGCCGTGTTGACCTTTACATTTAATTTAGATTTAACGCGTCCGGCGAGGCTGTCGGAAATTAAAGGGAGGGGGGCAATTAGGAACTTCGACGCCCCGATGGGGTTAATAGCTTTTAAATTTCTTTCTGCATTCGACGCACTCGGACAACCAGTTTCCAGTGGTTCAAAGACTTCCAACGTTTTCAAATTGCAGGAGGGAACATTGTTCGAGCCGAGTTCACCGAGACACGCGAGCTACCGTAATTCTCGTCGTTCGTGTCCACCCTGTTTCGGGGAGTGGAATGCCTCGTCGCTGCGAACAAACGTAAGTTACGTGGCCGACGAAGAAAGAAGAGGAGGAGAAAAAAAAAGAGAAGATTTCTTCTGCAATTAGTTCAATCGTATTTTGACGAGACGTTGCCAGTCTACCGAGGTTCCTCTTCGAAAGACACAGGAATTGGTTTGAAAGGCAAATTCCAATCGAATGTTTGGAAAGTCGAAAAAAATCAGCGTCGGGAACCGTCTGGAAACGGTGGAAAATAAATCAAAGCCAGGGGCGGTATCGTTCCAACTGCCTGGCGCAGCGAAAAGCAACCGTCAATTTCCCCGAGGAAATTGATCTTTTCCCAGTTTGCCGTGATAATTCACCGCTCCCGTCCAGTCAAACACGTTTCGTCCGCGGAATCGTTGGCGCCGGTTTTTATCGGCGCTGTCATTAAAAACAATACAGGGTGTCCATAAAGTCCCTTTGCAATGTCAAAAATTTATCACAAAGGCAATTGACGAGATATCTTCGTCAGATTTGTTCCATGTTACTCAGTGGTTATCAAGGTTTTTATCACAGTGCATTTCAGGTACCCTGTTGATGAATATAATACTGTTAAACGAACTTCTTACAAAATGGCTACTCCTCAGAAAGAAGACAAAGTTGTATCATGGTTTATTGAAACCAAATCGGATCTGCGGACTCGGCGAAACTTCAGTACCAAGTATGAAAGAGATCCACCGTCACGTCCATCAATTCGTGCATGGCACAAGAAATTTATGGAGACAGGGACAGTATTCGATAAAGGGAGGAGTGGATGAGGAAAACATTGATCGTGTACCGTCTTGATGTACTCCGTGCAACTAATGGTGCCCATATGGTGTATTAAATGGCGCAGAAAAAACTTAAATATATATGTCTCTTTTTGTAATAGCATCCACTTATCTGTCTCTTCGTTTGCCTTTGTAATAAATTTTTGGAATTGCAAAGAGACTTTATGGACATCCTGTACGTACGAGACCTTTGAAACAAATCGCTCCAACGACGCATCGGTCAAATATGGTTGCCAGCCACCGGCGAAACGCGCATACCTTTTGCCACCTTTTTCTGCAAACGTGCAGCCAATTTCTTAGTCTTTCCAATTTTATAACAAAGATGCTTCTTCTTCGCTTAATTTGCCTCGACTTTTTTCCGTGCAATCGTTTCGGATATTAAATCGACGCGGAGAAAGAGGGACGCGGAAGGCGCAGGGGTCACGAGTCTTGGTAGAGTTAGTCAGAGAAGCTAGTCAGAAGGCAATAATAGGGAGATGCTTATCGTCAAAGACAATTAGCGAGGCGTATAAATACACGGGGTATTTATAGTCTGTCAGCCGTATCTTTCCCACTGGTTCTTCGCCGATCCCTCTCTCTCTCTCTCTCTCTCTCTCTCTCTCTCTCTCTCTCTTATTCTTCGTTGTTCTCTCCGCTGATACCGACTGCTATTTAACCGACGTGACTTTCGTCTCGCTTGACGAACGACAACGAGTGAAAAACGATCGATTAAATTGTCTCCCTCTCCTCCCTCCCTGATGATTCCGAGTTTTTGATTCGTGAGGATCAAACTTCTTACCGTGATCGGTAAACTGTCGGAAGAAAAACTCGCATCGAGAACAAACCTCGCAATTTGCAAAAGAGATATACTGTCTCGAAATACTACTGTTCGGGCTGAATGAAACAATGGTGGCCCCGATCAGCAATTAGTAATTCAACGCGAGGCCCATCCTCGATAAACGCTTGCGTAACACGCCGCTATCGTTAATCGAACAGTTAAAAGCGATAGTCAATGAATCGAGTGATCCCAGTACCAGAACAACATCCGGAACCATGAGCTTTTATCTTATCGCCGTGGAAGATACAGAGCTTTCGGGTCCCGAAACGTACATGTAGTAACAGAGGCCGCGTTAATTTGATACTCGTGTTCCTCTGTCCTAAAATCCCTTTTCGGACACGTGACTCCCTAATATAAAAGAAATCGACCGGAGATACCGGTTTTTCACATCGGAGGTGTTGACATTAAACACCGAGCGGTTATCTAGCGCACGATAACTGAATAAACGAGGACAAAGCGCATGCAAATTAAGCACATTAATAATTCAAAGCGGAATGGACACTGGAGAAATAAACAGCGAGTTTCGCAACGCCACGAATTCGTATCTGTGTTTCGAGTAAAAGAAGAAGAAGAAAGAAAAAAGAACACGCGAAGTTGCTCAGCGAATTCTTTAATTAGCTTTGCCGTTAGTTGAGAAAAAAAGAAAAAAAAAAAAAAAAAGGGTAATAATTGACGCAGCAGTTGTTAAAAATAATCTCTCCGCTAATTTCGAGAGAAGAGGAGCATTACTGACGAAACTCTACATAGGTTAATGGATTCGCGGTTTGAAGCAACTTGCACAATTTCTACCGATATGCACGCGTCATTAACAAAATTGCGAAATTTCACACACGTGTATGTATATATAAATATATATATATAGCGTTTCGCGACATACAAATCATTAAAAAAAGCGATTCGTTGCCCTATGTGTATACATATCAATCATAATAAAAATTCGTTCGGCATCAGTGAACGCGTTAATGAGACAAGGGTATGGCAACTGCCTTCGCATATTACTTACTCCGGGCGACTTTCAATTTTATGGAAACGATGAGATTACCTGCCAACGAATGTACATGCATACGTTACCAACACTTCTGTCAAACATCCTGGCTCAGGGAAAAACCGTGATCGGAAGAAGAAGGAGAGGAGTGGGTCGCATGCAACGAGCGAAACCAAAATTGGTGAACGGTGAGTATCGGTAGAATACCGACTCGAGGTGAGGAACCCGAGGAGTGAGAGAGCGAAGGCCGAGGACGATTCAATTTGTCGGTCGCGGCGCGAGTGTTTCTGGGGGCCCGTGGCGAGATTCACGGCGTGGCACGCAAGCCACGCTCGAAAATTAGCTCGTGAGCCGAGCCACGCCGTTAGCCGGTGTTATGCCGATACCGGATGAGAGAACTGGAGAGAAGTGGAGAACGGTGATCCGTACGAGCGGAGGGAAGAAAAGCGAGACGAACCGGGCAGAGATGAGAGGGAGAGGGAGAAAAGAGGGGGACGAGAGAAAGAGAGAAAGAAAGAAAGAAAGAAAGAAAGAAAGAAGTTTTGAAAAGGGACTAACGACCGGCAGTTAACGACGGCTCTGAAATTGCTGGTTGCCCGCTGCATCCTCCACGGCCGACCTGGCTGAGAATTATTAAACTGTAGTTTAGTTTAAATTAAGTTATTACCCGAAGCCGTCCGCGTTTTATTCGTTTTCTACACGACTATGACCCCTCTCTCGACACCCTCTCGTCCCACCCCCGTCGAACAGAACGGGGGAAAGAGAAACCGTCGCCGTCGGTTTTCTAGCTTCTTCCCTTCGCGTTTTTCTCAAACGGACCGACCGATGGGGATCGAACCAACCTCCTTCCCATCGTCGAGCGTCGGGGTCAAATTATTATCGCTTTTCCGTTTCAACTTCCTCGCCTGGAGCCCTCGGAGGATTGCATCGGATACCCGGGAAATTCGTAACGAGGTTGAAAATGGGAGCGAGAATATTTCCTCGGCGGGGCGTAATTTGTTAATGCGAAAGGTGATGTTTCACAACAAGTTGCGACAACGCGTGCACACCTTCTCCTGTGACAAGTATCAAATTTGCCAGTTACCGGGTTCGAGTTCCCTTTTCGTTTTCTCAAACACGCGACCCGTTTAATGCAAAGTTAAACCGTGGATACTTTACAAATTACAACAATAAGAACAAATCAACAGAATGCCTCGAGGCGTACATTCTCCCTGTGAATTGCGAGAAAAATCAAATTTACTAAGGTAGCTTTGAGAGCTAATTAATGACATGGAGGGAGAAATATTTATCTTACACGTCGATCGAGTTCCTCTTTCTATTTTCGTAAATATTTTCTCAACGACATAATTTGTTACACAGCCGTGAATAAAATCAACGACGCGCGCAACGCCTCTAGATGAAAATCAAAATTATCAAGTCTTCGATAGCCAGTTACCAGCTTTAAAGACATCATCGAGGCAGAAGAATTTATTTTACACGTTGATCGAGTTTTTCCTCTCTACCTTCCAATTTTTTGCCCCAAACGAGGCAGTTGGGTGATTTGCGAAGGTTCAGTTTTAGAATCTAACGGAAGGAACGCTGAAGGAACGACGGCTTCTTATTTCGTGGCATCCAAACGACTTCGGCTTCTTTTCAGAAGCGGTCGCTCCTTATCGTCCGGCATCCTGTCATTATTTTACGATTAGACCGAACGAACGAACTAGCATTAGGCGGGTTGACACAAAAACCACTGATTTGTCGAGCTGGATGAAAGCAATGGGCAAGATGAATCGATGGGATCGCGCTAGTAACAAGAAAAAAGAGAAAAAAAAAAAAAAAAGAAGGAAAAGAATCTTCGAATTAACGATCCTCCGCCGAGATCGTTTACGGAAGCTCGAATAAATCACATTATCAACGTGTCTTTGCCTCGTACGTCTCAATCTGTGGATCAAACGATCCATCATGGTAAACGCGCAACGTTTTCAGCTAATATTGTACCGTAATAACCGATTCCTCGGTCGGGTTTTTTCACTCGACTACATCGGAGGAAGATGATAGCAGCAAGACGAAATTCATACCTGACGTATCTCTTAGGAGAGTATCAAGAAGTCTTGACGAGTAGGATGGAGGTTTTTTCCCCCGAAACTTATATAAATCTTCTTCTTTCGAAACAGGGCAACAATGTTCTTCCGTGATTTTTCTCGAAATCAAAGTGAAGGATATTGAGTTTCAAAGAAGAGACTCGGCAATGAAGTTCTCGGGAACTCCTCTGTAATAATTTAGAAAATCCTAAACTCACGGAAATCTGTAAAACTAGTTTCGACCGCGACTAAATATAAACCTCCGATTCCAAACTCGACAATTTGAAATATATGAATTTCTCGCAATCAGAGACATTGAGTTTCAAAGAAAAATGGACCGAGATTTTTCACTGAAGTTCTCTAAAACTCTTCGAAAACGTTCTTCCAGTTTAGAAAACCTTGAAACAAGTTTCATTCGAGATTGAAAGATACAAACTTTCAAAAATTCCAGACTCGACTTGAAAAATTCTTCGAATCTCTCACAATGAGAGACATCGAGTTTCAAAGAGAGGATAGTGATTTTGCCAACTGGAATTTTCTACAATTCCTCCAGTTTAGAAAATCCTAAATCCAGGAAGTCTATCCTAAAACCGTTTCGTTTCAATTATGTCTCGAGATTAATAAACATATTGAATTCCAATGATTTCGATGATTTGGAAAACGTTACGAATCGCGAAGAGAAGAAGCAAAAGAGAAACGCGTCGCGACCGAGTCGCGATCATCGATCAACGATCGCCGGCGCAGTCGCCAGGACAGAAATTAACGCGATACAGATCGGAACGAGCGCGTTGCCCGCTTTCATCGTTCGCGGACGACTTTATCCGGCTCGGCCGGGCATCGCGCTCGGGTTGTCGCGAACCGGTCATTATTCACGCGTTTCCACGTAATCTCCGCCGAGTGGATTCGTGCAATTTCCACGAACGCGGCCGCGGCGGATCGAGCGATCAAGACGGATCGCCGAGCGATTTAGAAGCCCGAGCATCGGCGAGCAAACACCGGATAGGCGTGCACCGACGGCGAAAGGCCAACGATTTCTCTCGTCGGCTGCTCTAACGATCGTCTGAAAAACTTTAACGATCGCTTGTAAAAGCGTACGCACGCGACTACGCGCGAGCATCCTACCACCGAGCCCCGGACAATTATGTAAACGAGACTTTTCCTCTGCTATCTGGCAAAAATGTAGAATTCTCGCCGATTCCACGTACGAACGATGACGATCTGTTTAAAAATTAAGACATGCACGCGTCATTGTGCGCGCGATTAATCGCGACGCTTGAATCGTGGATCGATGGCTTCGATCTTGCTCGAACAGTATGAATAACGATTGTTTTGTCAAAGATTTCTATAGAATATGTTTCTCTTTTTTTTGAAGCGATTTAACCACTTGCGCTGACAACCGACTGCGGACCATAACGAGTGACCAAACCGTATACGATAAGTCGACACTTTCCTTGTTGAATCCGTCCGTACAATATCACGTAATAAATTTATTATTTGTTTTGCCTATTTTCGTTCACTTAAATATACTTAAAACTGAGGAAAATGTTACAATTTTGGAACAAAAGAATTCTCGACGTGCGTGGCAAGAGATTACGGATATTTCTACTTATACATCTTGAGCCGATTGAAGCCGAACTAATTGACTCCATTTACTGAGAAAAGTTCATTGTGTTAAATCTTCGAGTGTGGTTGCGATTTTGCTCGAACAGTATGCACAACGAGGTGCAAGATGATTATCCTATCGAAAATTTATACGGAACAGATTCTTCGAAACGATCCAAAGATGACTAATTAATTCCATTTACTGAGAAAACTTTATTGTGTTAAATTCTCGAACGTGCGATCGCAATCTTGCTCGAACAACGAGATGCACGACGATTATTCCATCAAAGATTCATCAAGATCACAGAATACGTTTTTGGATTTCTTTGAAGCGATCTAAGGATATATTTCGAACTAATTTCATTCGCTGAGAAAACTTTATCGCGTTAAATTGTGACTGCGATCTTGTTCGATTAATAATACGGATAATAAAACGACACGACGATTACTCGATCCAAAATTTATGTGCAACATGTTTCTGAACACTTTACCTTTATTTCTTGCAAGCGATCTGAGGACACTCGAAGGCAATACTAATAAACTTCGTTCACCGAGAGAACATCGTCGCGTTAAATATTATATCCGAACAATTAAAGTTTCACGCAACGATGGGAATTTAAACAGGACGCAATTAAGAACATCCAAGCGTGAACAAGTTCGAGTCCTGTTCTGTTCTCCAGCCAAACCAGAAATGTGCTCTCGCTGGAGAACCGAAAACCGGCGCGCAGCGGCGAATTAAACTCAAGTTTCACGCAAAATGAACAACTAACTTCAGCGTTTCGCCAGGCCGGAACTTTAGCCTTTCGCGGTAACCAGGACCAATTCACCGTTCGCAGCCACCCGGGGAACTATCCTGTAGTTCCCGGTGTGAAACGGGAACGATCCAGCCGCGGTGAAAACGTACCTAACGCGATGAAGAGGGCACGAACCCGACGGATTATTTCTTCTCTGGCTCTCTCACTTTTGGCTCGCGTTTCGACCACTTTCGACCCGACGGTTTATCCTGGCCTTTAATCCCGCAGCGGAATATTAATTGGCCACTGTCACCGATCAACGCATCGGCGATCCTCCGAGCGTTAATTCCCTGTAATGTATTTGCGGTAATTAGCCGGCGCTCGGGGCGAGTTTCTAATAAAGAGGAAATTATTGGATTCCATCGGTCGATTCGGATAAACGCTCCCGCGATCGCTTCATTAACCCTCTCGTGCCCCCCCCCCACTCCCCCTCCTCCTGTAACTTTCAGGTCACCTATTAATTTTCTATCGATATTTCATTAAATAATTTAATCCTTTCCTCCCCCTCGAAGTGGCGTATACGTCTTGTTACATAATGTCTTCTTGCGATTAGTAACCAGTAACGATCTAAAATATCTGAAATATCGAAGTAAATGATTTTTCAAGTTACCCACATATACAGGGTGTTTCGTAACTTGTGGGACCCACTTCGGGCGCTGATTGTATGCCTAAAAATAATGAAAAAAAGTCAGATAAATATAAGTCCTATCTGTCTTCGTTTATGAGACATAATGAATTTTATAAACAGAGCAAACTCTAGTAAGCCAGTTTTACCAGGGATGGTATATTCAATTTTCATAATAATCATAATTGGNCCGCCGCATTTTAGCCGAGTGGCTAGGCAATTTTTCAATCAACACTTTGCAAATAAATGGATTGGTCGTGGAGGTCCTATTGCATGGCCTGCTCGTTCTCCGGATTTGAATTTATTAGATTTTCATTTGTGGGGACGTTTAAAATCTATTGTATACGCAACATCGATTGAAAATGCTGAAATACTACGAAATGGAATAGAGCAAGGCTCCCGACAAATTCGAGAAACACCAAGAGTGATAGAGAGAGTAACGAGATGAATGACAAGACGCGTGCAGAAATCTTCAAATGCAAGGTGGTCGTTTCGAGCATGTTTTGTAACAGTAATTAAAACAGAAAATTCATTATATCTCATAAATAATAAACGAAGACAGATAGGACATATATTTATATGACTTTTTTTCATTATTTTTAAGCGTACAATCAGCTCCCGAAGTGGATCCCACAAATTACGAAACACCCTGTATAATAGAAGCTAAAGGTACCGTCCATCTTGTGCAAATTATCCTTTCTTCCATCGGTGTTTGATAAACAATTAGAAGACACCAAATGCAATACTTCCAGTAAAGAAAACGCGCGAGAAGGACGAAACATGGCGCGTTGACCAATTATTTCGGACAGGCTGCCAAAAAGCCAGATTCCCAAAAATAAAATGCAACGTACATTTGTGTTTCCAATGCTCGAGCTTTCATACGCGCAAGTGCAAACGTTTGCAAGCCGTTTTTTACTAAACGTGTTCGTTGTTACATTAACAGAATCGTTAAAGTTGTTTCCATCGTTAATCTGTACCTAATTCGTTAATTAATTTGTAGTTACAGATCGTTGATATTTGACGATGCTGTGAATTTTTTAAAATTTTTCCGGGGGACGAAGTGTCAAATTTAGAGTGAATTAAAATGAATTAAAATTATTCTCGAGTGAACAAGATGGAAATCAATGCTGTAAGATGATGTCGCGAAGAAAAAATCGGCTTTGTTCGATCGTCGTCTTGGCGAGAAAATTTCGCGATCAAGATTGAACAACGAAATCGTCGACCGACGAACGAGGTGGAGTCAATTAAAGTTAACCAAGGAAACACACGTGACGCGTCGCGAGATCAGGCGTATACAGAGAGAAGCTGAAAACAATTTGCGCGACTTTCCGCACGTTCCGCGTTTCGTGGCTTGTTGAACAGCGACAATTAAATGGCACGGTTTAAAATAGATTAGGCGCGAGGGTCCGCGAGAGTATCGGGTACCGTCGCGTTGATTTAGAGCCGCGGTTTCCTAAACACGATTTAGATCCGCTGTTGCACGGCCGCTAATGATTTCGAATACGCGAAATACCGAGAGCGAAGGAATTTTTAAACATACACACACACACGCACACACATACTGGAGGAACGTTGAAGTGAATGTCGAGAAAAAATGAAGGAAGAGCGTGTCTCTTGCGCAATTTGTTGTTGGCGAAATTTGGAGAGTCACGACGTTGTTAGAATTAATAAATTCTCTTGCACAATGACAAGGTATGGTCGTACTTCAGAGTTTCAAGTGTGAATCAAGAGAATTGTGAATCAAAACCATTCCATTCGTGAGATGGAAATCGATGACCCATTGATCGTCGATTGAAAATAGATGACAGGGATGAAGTGTCAAATTTAGAGTGAATTAAAATGAATTAAAATTATCCTCGAGTGAACAAGATGGAAATCAATGTCGTAAGATAATGTCACCTTGCTCAGATAATATTTCCAAGGAGATGAATAATATTTTTCGTATAATAATTGCAGACTGAAAGATAAATTTAAAAGAATGGCCACGAGAGAGAGAGAGAGAGAGAGAGAGAGAGAGAGACTCGGCAAAAAAGAGGATAATAAATATAAAAATAAATTCACGTGTATGAAACAGTGGCCCGTCAGCAAAAAAAAAAAAGAGTAGCCTTCCAATTACAATTCCACGAAAACCGATCAATTTCCTCGAGCTATCCTTATTACTTCAAATAACTCAATAACTCTCCGCGCGCGGACTATAATCAGTTCACGATATAATTACTCGTCGTGAACAGTCTCTCCTCCCGGACATTAATTGCTCGTAGGAGATCGGATATACAAAATTCCATGTAATTCCCGGGGAAAAATCGACGAGAAACGAGGACGATGAAACGTGAGGCAGTGCACAACAATAAAACCATCGGCGATTATCGACGTACCGAACTTCGATTACTCCCCCGTCTAGTTAAATGTCGATGGGAGCCAACGTTCCCCGATAGTTTACCAGTTTCTCCGGGTCTGGTACTTTCTACTCTATTATATCATTTTATCAATTACGCGCGAGTTAAAATATCGTCTAGAACGATAGCTGGTATTCGACGTCGAGAAGAAGAAAGAAAAAAAGAGGGAAGGAGCAAAAAAGTAATGGTACGTTGCACCGAGTGAAATTACGACACCAATCGTTTGCAAGTAGCGCATATTCTCCAATGTTTTAATACTCTCTCTCTCTCTCTCTCTCTCTCTCTCTCTCTCTCTCTCTGAGACACTGTCTCGTCTTCCATACGGTTCGTGTCTTTTCAACGTTCTTTAATCTCGTTTGCAAAGGGCGATCATTTGCAAGAAGACTGGATTGATTCCCAGAGATTATTCAAAATTGATTGCGATGGCCAATAAATTCAGTACGAGACACGAAGATAGCGGAGGACGCTCGGAGATACGGAGAGGAAAAAGAAGAGAGGAAATGAGACGAGCTCACGGAGGAGCAGATCTCTCACGGCTGTCAGACGTGACACGTTTATCTTAAACAGCGCTACGTTCAACACTCGCGGAACTCATTAGTTAGGTTGCGCACATGCAGTTCGCTTGTTACGTGCGCTTGCCCACGCTGGCCGGGCCCATTAGCGAAATTAGAAAGACGAGTATTTTTAACCGCGCCGTCGTGTGCTGCGAAAACGCTCGAAAGAATTGCATGTATCACTTAGGCCATTCTATCAACGAATTTTTCTTTTTTCTTTTTCTTCTTTTTTTTTTTAGTGGCAGGGAGAGAGGAGGGAATTTGTTTGACGTTGAATTATCTCGGAACATTCGTTTCGTTATGAGATGTCAATTTATTTCACGACTATTGGGCCATTCTGCGAGTAACGCGGTTTTTTCTGTTCTTCTTTCTTTTGAAAATTGAATCTAGAATAACCGAAGTCGTAGTCATGTTTTGCGTTGAAAAATCGTACGATATGAAGAACTGCAAGTATCACTTGAGCAATTCTGTTGTCTCTCTCTTTTTCTCCTTTTTTATTTGTTTAACTTTGAATTATTTCGAAATGTCGCAGTTTTTTCTTCTTTTGGAAATTGAATTTACTAGAATAATCGAAGTCGTTGTCTTTTTTTAGTAGAATCACAATCGCGTGATACGAAGATGCTCGAATGAATTGCAAGCATCACTTAAGCGACTCGTTTATCGTTCATTTTCCTTTTTCGGATCTCTTCGAACGCTGAATTATCTCGGAACGTTCGTTTCGTTCCGAGACGTCGATTTATTTTTAGATAAAAGCTATTGGATCATTAATGTGATTAATGCGGTTTCTTCTTCTCTTTGAAAATTGAGTTTAAAATAACTGAGGTCGTTATCGTCCTTCCAGTGCAATAATCGCAAATTATTTTGTAACTTTCTTAAGAGATGTAAGAGGTGCGAAGAGAAAGAGATACACTTGCTCTACTGATTAATAGATCGTTGATGTCTACGCATTTGTAGGACTGACTACCCATTCCGTGAATATTCGCAGCTGGTTGAAAAGATAATGACACGCGTGCAGAAAAACCGCAGTAATCGTAGCGGGGAGTACTCGGTGCGTGTATTATAGCAACGAGGAAAGCTTTGTCAAACGCAAATCGACGAGACAAAAATTGACGACTAATAAAGATTCTGCGTCGCGGCGGAGAAGGAACTGCCAAGCGTTCGCGCGAGGAATATCGTTCAAAACTCTGGGAACAAAAACCTCCGAAGGAAAAAACAAATAAAGGGAACAGTCTGCCTCGGAAGCTACATGAACGCACGTAAATCTACGACGCAGCATTTTCTAAAACGGCGAGTCACCCGCCATCGATAAATAAAGCAGAAATCGTACGAGCGAGAGCGCGATGGTCAAGATCGCCACCGGGTTTCACGCGAGTTTCCTTCGACGAAGCAAGAACAGAGGAGACGAAGCTTTAGCGGCGCTCCCTTCCAGGCATAAACAAGCGTTAGGGACATGAATGGGATCACGTAAAAAACAGATTTCCACCCTCGATCTCGTACACGCGAGACGTGATTTCAGGGCCGACAGTTCGGAAGGAAGGGTGGAAAAAGGGCGTTGCGGATTGGGGCTAACCCTGTAAGCGATCCCAGGGGCTCGTCAGCAACGATCTTATGATTGACCGTGTTACGACACTCCCAATAGACCATTTTTCCGAACGTATCTTCGGAAATAAGTTCGCCGGGGGGGGAGGAGAAAGAAAAAGAAAGAAAAAAAGAAAAGAAAAGAAAAGAAAAAGGAACAAGAACCAAACGACTGTTGGATTTCGAACGCGAGATCTTTTGATGTTTCGACTGTCCGTGGTGTGGTTTCAAGAGCAAACTGGTTCCACGGAGCATTGCGTTTGTTCAGAATTAACAGGAGATACTCCCGCGTATTTACTTATTATGAATTATTCCAGCGTGTGATAATTAGTTGGCCGCGAGTCGCGGCACAGACGCTTAACAATAATACGCTCGTGTCACCGTGCAAAACGTTCAGCTGAGTAATGCATCAACGAGGAAAATATAACGCGAACAACCGTAGGATAGCGTGTGTCGTAATGGGTGAAATTATTTCGCGTTTATTACGTAGAAATAATACTACGTCGTGTCCGCGTTAAAATTTCAAGCTACGTTTTTGCTCTTGCTGCCGCGGCGCGCGTTGCATACGCGTTAATAACCGGGAGGCGGCGACGAAGAAAAAGATCGAGTCCCTCCTCTTGACGTTTTATTGAAATGAAAATTTTCGACCTACGAGAAACACGTAGGGAACTATAACGAGAACCATTCTCACGAGAAGCAAGTCCAAGGAACCAACTGGCAAAGGAATATGAGAGCCTGTGAACCTGTTGGCGCTTTATCAAGCACATGTACAGAGACCAGTTTTTAATCTTATTAATGTAAATTAAGATTAAAGATACGAGAATTAGAAACACGCGGTTTGATTCACGTTGTAAATCAAGCAACAAAGTAGCGAGTTAACTCGCAGGCTCGCTATCTTACTTGCCTCAAAATTGCTGCTTATCGTGTGCCATAAGTATGCAAACTATCGCGGCGAGGGAACGTGGCAATGAATTCGAAAATTGAGTTTCAATTTAGTCCGAAAGTAGATCAGATATATTCTTTGAACAGTTTTTCTTTTTTCTCCGTAAATAAATACTAGGTAGGCTTGGAACAACGCCGGTTAGGCAATAACCGGTCTAACAATAACGCGAGCAACAAAAAAAAAGAATAAAAGATTCAAACCGAGACTCCAAAAGTATCGATCGTCGAAGAAACGCCCGCATCGATCTGAAAGATCGACCTTCAATAGTTATATCCAAGGATGATGTGCCGATCTTTTCCAATTAGATTGAAACTACATAGACTGGACTGGTAACAGAAAATCTAAAACCGGTCGTTCAGTCCGATAGCACCGTCCAGGAATTAATTTCGCGAGGAGAACTTTTGAGAAGCAAAGATGGCCAAGCAGAAACGGTGGCCGACCATCCGCATCCTCGCGGCGATAGTTCACAGCTGCGCTCGGTTATTCCAAGCAGTTTAGCCGGAGATTGAAGTGCAGCGGGGTAAAAAAAAAGGCCACTTACCTTTCTTCTCGTCATCCTCGTCGGCATGATCGGCGCCGTGATGAAGATGATGGGCGGTCGGATGGTGGCTAGTTATCGCCGGCACCAGGGGGTGGTTCCCCAGTGCCGGATGCGGGTGATGAGGATGATGATGACTGAGGAACCTGACAGCGGCGGCGGCTGCCTGGTGCTGAGCCTGCATCGTTTGTTGTACTTGGCTTTGAACCTGTCCGAGGACCGGATGATGCGGTGGCCATCCTGTCAGGTGAAACGGAAACACCGGTGTCGCCCTCTGGAACAGTCTGGCCGGAGTCAGAAGGGAACCACCGGAACCAGCGGAGCCGCTACCAGGAGGCAGTGGGAAGGACAGACCACCTCCTGGTTCCAGGACCATGTTTGGGACCAACTTGACGACTGGTTGCCTCCCCGCCGGAGAGATTTCACTTATTTTGCATCTATGCGCAGGTCCCCTTCACTGCTCGATCCCCCGATGCTACGCTATACTCTCGACAATCGACGTGGTTCCATCAACTTCATGTGAATCGACAAATCTTCGTCGACGACAGCTCTTCCAAAAGTTCTTCCTTCACTGGTCACCCGAACCGAGAGGTTTTCGACGACGTACCGAGAAAAACCTTTCGTTTACATTTTACGTGCAAGTAGTTTCGAGGTTTATCGCGAGGAGAATCTGAGTCTGAGGATATCTCTAGACATACATGGCGAGATTGATCATCATTGTCGAAGACTGACAACTCGCGGAGATGGGCACGCTGGTTTTGCGCAGAGTGAACGTGTTCGCGGCAGCCGTCGGAAGGCGTGATTCGGGAATTCCTTCAACATCAACCGAGTTTCTTGTCTATTCTTTGGAAAAATCCTTCGACCATGGTTCCATCAGCGCAAATTCTTTCTTCTGCAACTACTTTCAACTTTGACGCGTCAGTCTGATCTATCTAAAATCTTGGGCGATTTTTCTCGCAAATCTCAAGGAACTTGACGCCATCGACTCAGTCGGGCAGGATTTCATCGTACGCGTATTTTGAGAGTTCGTTGGTTCCTTTTGCGAGTACAGTCTCCGTGAACTATCACTCCAGTGTCACTGTAACCTTCTCTCTCGTCGACAGTCTATTAAAGATCAGTCAGATTCTCGGCTCAGGAGCAAATCTTCACCCCAAATGTCCACGTTCCGTCAACTTTGCCAATGAGCTCACCAAACCGCGACAGTCACCAACGTAGGAGCAGGACCAGGGTCGTCGAAAGCACAGGGTCCACGAAAGCACTGGTCAAGGATCACACTTGTCAAAAACTATTCGTTGCTGACTGTTTGGAGTCGTCGCACCTGGACCTATCAGGTTACGCAGTCGGCGGCCACGAAAACACTTAGCCGAGGAGATTAGAGGATGGTATAAATTGGCAGGTCCGTGGGGTTAAATTCGACCGCGCGAAACGGAACGGATTCCAGGGATTCCTTGCTTGGCAAGGACCTGTTAGTGTTAGGACCACTACGGCACGAGCCAACGGCACAGCACTATCTGCCTGGAGAGTGAAGTCAACGGCTCCCCTCTGTCCACGGAGGCTAAACTGGTTTGGGTCACCACCCAGAGGCTTTGGATTGGTCGGATAGATGGTGGGTTCACGGGTGCCACTCTATTCCTGGCCAATGAGGACGGATGGATTACGGAGCGAACTCCGCCTCGTGGACGGTTTTTTTGCCCTGGAATTGAATCGACGCCCCTTCCTTCCAGCAATGGTGATGCCACAGTGGGGATGAATCAATTGGTGGCTGCCCTGAAAGCAGCCACAAGATGGCTCCTCCCTTCCCCACAGCACTCGGGAAACCACCCCTGCCGTTGGAGGCAGCCTAGGCAGCAGCGTCGGATCTTGGCCTCTAATTCCGCTAACGAGAGACGCACTCTTCTCCAAACTCCAAATTTTTTTCTTTCTTTTTTTCTCCACCAGTGAAAACTATCCTCCTCTCTTCTTCTTTTTTTCTTCTTTCACCGTTTTCTCTTTCTTTTCTTTCTTCCCTTCTTCTTTTTCTTTTGTCAAACAACTCGCAAACTGTCGCAGACCGTGCACCTCCGAAGGATTCCAATTTGCAAAGGTATATTACGGAGAGGACAGAGACTCCGGGGAAAGTTAGGGACGGACGAAAGTACGAAGAAACTCGGTCTGTTCCATTGTTCATCTTCGAGGGAACGAGCCCGACAACGTTTCCCTTTCTTCGCGATCGTTCTCCGGCGATTGTTGTGCTTCCACCACTCCTCACCCACCCCCCACCAGGGGAGTATCTTCCACCCCTCCAGCCCTCGAGGGCACGATCCTCTTTTAATAAGAGGAGCTCAGAGCTCGGAGGCGTTAAGTAATTACATCTATTCTCTTCTGGGGAGGAAATTACCTGTGCCTCGGGGTGGGAAAAATTAGGAAATTAAAATTAACCCCCGCCACCGTGCATCGTGTCGCTTCTCCTCCCTCCTACACTTCCGCCACCTCCACCGCCTCCTCCTCCTTTTCAGTTCGCCATTTCTGTTCCCCCTCAGCCTCTATCGTTCCTCTCTTTCTCACGCCTGGCCTCTCGACTCGGTGCACTCCGTGGCTGAAACTCTTCGTTCTCGAATTTAGGAGGAGCCGGCGGCCATTACCGCTTACGTAATCTTTTTACAGTGGCGGCAGCACCTTGTTAAGCAAAGTTATTTAACGCGGGACAGTCGAGCCAGCTCGATTGCCGGCGTGTCCTCGTCCATTTTGACGAACATGGGAGACCGATCGACGTCGGAGCTCCTCGCTTCTTTGGAGATCTTCAGCTTGCTAAACATCTGTCGTCTGCAACACTCCGTGTCTTCTCGTTTCGGAACGGAGCAGAGCTTCAACTACTCCGGGAAGTAGAGTCCTACGCAAACAGAGTCCTACGTGGATTTGATTGAATAAAATTCCCTGAAAATACAACGGTTGTGACAAAGATTGGTTTCAAGAAAATTAATTCGTCAAATTACTTTCGTCCACATCGTACGGTTTACCTTTGCCAATTCCTTCGTGTCCATGCTGCGCAAACATCGTGTCTGGCCAAATTAATCTAATCCATCGTGCGTCTTGAAGCGAGCCGTGAGAACTGCAGGAATGCAAAATAAAAATATAACGATTAGCGACAGAGGGTGGTTGCAAGAAAATTAATTCGTTGCGTAAAATTACTTTCATCCACGTACGTAGTACGTATTCCATTCCCAATTTCCCCCGTATCCACGCAAAACATCGTGTTTGTTCAAATTAATCTAATCCATCGGGCGGTCCGTGAACCGTGAGCCGCGAGAACTTGTCGGTTTGCTCCTTGGCAGGGAAACTCGTGTACATGCAGAGAGTCTAGAGGGAAACTGGCGAGTTCCTAATTTACACAGCCGCCGCATTCTCCGAAGCCCTTTTGGCCCAGACTCCTGAGTGCCGTCGGAACTTTGCCGACGATTAAAACGCTTTAGTAATTAACTGGGTCTCCTCACCTTCCGCGGTAACAGTTACCAACCCACCGGTATGCTCCTTCTGCCAACCAGTGGCGAGAATATCTTCTCTCCCTCTCTCTGTCTCTGTCTCTCATAGCCCGATTCTCCCCGTTTCCCTCTTCTTACGGGCTCGACCTCTTCTTCTCACCCTCTTTTCCCCTTCCTCTTTCACGCCACTTCTGGCCTGCTGGCGCATATTTAGGGATCGCCGGTTAGAGGTTGCCCGGGCAACCAACATCGAGAAACCCTCTGTCGTTGCCAGGGCAACCTTCTCTCGCTCCTTCATCTTCCCTCCAGAAGCTGCTTCACCACCACCGGCTGGATTCAATTCGTGAGAGCGAGAACGAATCGACTCTGGCTCCGCTAGGTGAAAAGGGTGTGTATGTGCGTGCGTGCGTGTGTATGTATGTATGTATGTATGACCTGCGGTGTCCGTGTGTTGGACCGTGCGCATCCGGCCGCTGCACGCTGCTGCCACGGGGAAAAAAAAGGAAAAAGATGCCGCACGTTCGGTGATTGTATTTGATAGCCCGACCGTCGACGTGGAGAATGAACATTCGACCTTGATTAAAGCGGAGCCTCCGGATTCTTCGCCGTTTCCACGGAATCAGCTTGGCTCCTTGTCTTCGGTCTCGATATCTTTCCACTGAAGATTCGCCGCTTTCTGGGGATTTGGTAAGCCGCAGATACCTGAAAAATGCGATGCAGATGAGTAAGTATTCATTTGTCGACAGCTTGCAAGAATCTTCCACAAATAATAATAATAATAAATTAACTGTATCAAGTTGCAACCCAAGGATTTATTCACTAAGAAACTGTAAATCACTCAAAGTCTTTGGGGGGGAAAAAAGCGTCCACCACCGTTCTCGCGTTCGTAATAAAGAAAAACGGGCTCGGCGACGGGTCGAATTTTCCCTGACGTCGCGGTGAAAATTCCGTTGGACGCAGCCGGAGTTTTCCGCGGCCCCATGAAAAATTGATCGAGCGCGATATCTCACGTTTAGGCGAATCCGTTGAAGGAAAGCAGGACACGCGCCGCTCGTCCATCAAAGAAAAAAAAAAAAAAAAAAAAAAAAAAAAGCACAGGCAGATGGAGGAGTGCGCTTTAATATAAAACTTAAATAACGATACAACGCGGCGTCATGACGAAAATGGGAAATAATCTTATGAATAAGTTCTTCCCCGGGGTGTGCTTCGCTCAGCCGGCTGTTCGAGACACCTTCTTGAAAATTTGAGGGTAATTTCCCCGGTAGGTGAATTTCTCTTCGTTATTTATGATTGTGGAAAGTGCAGCCCTTTTGTCGAGTATCAGCAATGCAACCGAATGAACAAAATGATATTCACATTTTCTTGGTAATTAGATATACAGGGTGATTCGTAACTTCGGGCGCTGATTGTACGCCTAAAAATAATGAAAAGAAGTCAGATAAATATAAGTCCTATCTGTCTTTGTTTATGAGACATAATGAATTTTATAAACAGAGCAAACTCTAGTAAGCTAGTTTTACCAGGGATTGTACATTCAATTTTCATAATAATCATAATTGTGATGAAGAAAACCCACATGTTATTGTGCATTCGAGACATCAACACCAGTTTAGTTTAAACGTATGGGCAGGAATAATTGATAAATTTTTAATTTAATGGACCTTTTTTTCTTGATGGGAAATTAACAGGCACAAAGTACGTTGATTTTTTGAGCACGCGTTTATACGAAATATTAAAGGAAGTTCCAGTCGATATTAGATTATTCGTATGCGGTTTATGCATGATAGAGCTCCGTATTTTAGCCGAGTGGCTAGACAATTTTTAAATCAACACTTTGTAAATAAATGGATTGGTCGTGGAGGTCCTATTGCATGGCCTGCTCGTTCTCCGGATTTGAATTCATTAGATTTTCATTTGTGNCTTGTCTTCAAATGCAAGGTGGTCGTTTCGAGCATCTTTTGTAAAAGTAATTAAAACAGAAAATTCATTATATCTCATAAACGAAGACAGATAGAACATATAAATATATGACTTTTTTTCATTATTTTTAGGCGTACAATCAGCTCCCGAAGTGGGTCCCACAAGTTACGAAACACTCTGTATTTAACTATATCTAAATATATTTATAGCCAATTTATTATAGCCAAAGCCAATAAACACACAAAGCTGAAAAGGATAATACCGTCAGGGTTGCTTTATGGGACTGACCTGCCTCTTAGTCTTAACTAGTCACTTTCCCTATCATGTAACCGAGAAGGGAACAATAAAGTCTAATATAGAAAGGGTCAATACAGTTCGAACAGGATTCGTTTTTTCAAGTACCTTCAAACTACTCAGTTCTCGTGCCACCATCTTGCCAGGGCATCGCTCGTGCGACTACAATTCGATAGCAGTCATTTTGTACACCGCTCTTGACTCCACCAGGAATCACGTGTTGTAAGTCATCAGGCTTATCAGACAATAAACTCAGGGCAAGATACGTGGCATTCAATCATTTACCACAACAGTGGGTGGTCCTTCGCGCCCAAGGCAGAGGAACAGGATCGACAACAGTCGAGACAAAGTATGTGAGTTATTCGTTATAAAATAATGATCAAACAGAGGCTAATTTCCACTTCGTAAGTAATAAAATTGACTATAGCGAATACTCGAGATTACTTCGTCGTTTTGTGGAATATCAATGGTGTAACAGGCTGAACAAATTATACGGATTTGCACTTTCTTCTTGGTAATTAGGTGTAATTACGTCGTCAAGAAAACCATCGAAGAGTTCCGAGTGAAACTTTCATTCACAAAGTGAGCGAATAATGATCAAGTTAAGGAGCCAATTTCATCAGTCAAAGCCACAAAATTGACTCGCGAAATATACAAATTTAATTCGATCCTCGGAGTTATTAAACGCATAGAAGTTCCGATCGCAAAGACCGAAAGCACTTATTACTCCCTATTCATTTTGAACAACAGCCTGACACGTTGCCACCGTTCGAAATCAGCAGCCGCGATATGATAAATTAGAATTTTCCTCGGAACTGCAAACAGACTTTCTCCTTTCCCAGCTGTTTGTCACTTTTTTAAATCGCCGTCGATCTTCTTTTCGCTCGCTAACACACGCGAGGTCTCTCTCGCTTACGTAGGTACATACATACATGGCCCGCTACCTTAAAGACACTGGCTATGTACTCGTTTTTTAAATAACGACGTTGCGTACGAGTGACGAGCGTGTTTGGATTTCATTAACCGGGGAACACTGACTGATGAAAAAAGAACGAGCAAGAATATATGCTAATAAATAATTTTCTGTCCACGTTGGGCAATTTTCTTCTTCCCTTCTCTCTCTTTTTTTCTCCTTTTTTTACCGCTGCCTCGGAAGTCTAACTAACGAGAGAGTTTTTTGCACGATATTGTACGCTTGAAAAGCTCCATCACAGCGCGCGCACGACTAGGCGCGTAATGATATAATGACACGGTTCGCATACGCAAGCAACGCGTTTAGATTTTCTTTCGCGCGGTGACGATGAGAGAAATACATTCAATTCAAATGGACGCGAGCACGCGTTCCTGCTAATTACCAGCTAATTGATAAATTAGAATCTCAACACGCACATCATTCTACTACTCGCATCAACGCATTCCGCTCCGTTTCAATTTATAATTCATTCAATCTGCAGCAATTCTCCGCCTGTGTTTAACTTTTGCATTATCATAAGCGGTACAAATCGCGAGGAATTAAACAGACATTGCCGACACGTCCCGTTTAAATTCGACTCGATCGGTTTCATATTACTCGATTTCTTCGACCTATATATAGCATATCAGGGATCCATGTAGTAACGTGTTCGTCGAAATTAGTTGAATTTGTCCAGGTGATGATCAGGGGAGACGATCTTTCGCGAGATCGAGTAAAAGTCGCGGGGAAATTTAAACAGACCCGGTCTATTCGCAAGTTGGCGGCGAGTCGATAAAGATTCCACCGCGGTCCGGCAGATAATTATTTTTCAGATAAGAGAGCCGAGGAGAAGAATTTACCGAGCGCCTCGCCAGCTTTGTTGCCGCGTGCCAAGAGCCGCCAGGGCGACTAATTAAGTGCGCCGTAAGTTAATTGAGCCGCGTAGGAGGAGAACCGAAGATACGAGGGAAACGTTAAACTGCGTAAACATCGGACTAATTACTTCGAGGCTTTATCGCGCCACCAGTTACTCCGAGTAGAACCCAGAGCAAGATTTCGATGCGACGATAATTCGCCGAATTGGCATAAATGCAAGAGAGAAAAGACAGGTAATTGCGAATGGAATGAAACGACGAGTTGCGCTGGCAACTGGTTCGCGGACCATAACGAGTGACCAAACCCTATACAATAATTCGTCGCTTTCTTTTTGAACTCGTCGATATATCACCGGATAGAATTATTGAGAAGTAATAAATTTGCCATTTGCCTTGCCTGAGTTGTACTGAAAATATACCTAAAACTGAGAAAAAGACCATAACGAGTGACCAAACCGTATACAATAATTCGTTACTTTCTTTTTGAACTCGTCGATATATCACCGGATAGAATTATTGAGAAGTAATAAATTTATCATTTGCTTTGCCTGGGTTGTACTGAAAATATACCTAAAACTGAGAAAAAGACCACAACGAGTGACCAAACCGTATACAATAATTCGTCGCTTTCTTTTTGAACTCGTCGATATATCACCGGATAGAATTATTGAGAAGTAATAAATTTATTATTTGCTTTGCCTGGGTTGTACTGGAAATATACCTAAAACTGAGAAAATATTGCAATTTTGGGACAAAGAGGTTAACCACGTTGCGCTGGCAACTGATTGCGGACCATAACGAGTGACCAAACCGTGCACAATAATTCGTCGCTTTCTGTTTCTTTTGAACTCGTCGGTATGATACCAGTGGATAGAAATTATATAAACTTATCGTTTGTTTTGCCTTATAAACTTATCATTTAAATATACTTTAAATGTAAAACTGAGAAAATGTTGCAATTTTGGACAAAGAATTCTCAAAGACTCGCACGTCATTCCAGCGCAAGAGGTTAACGAAATTTCGAAATATTTATGTCTCGAAGAAATAACGTCGCCAGCGTGAGGAACGTCGTGATTAATTCGAGTTTTCGCCAGTAGCTTTTTCAAAACGAGTGGAAATTGAACGAGAACCAAGAGAGAAAACGCCACGATGACTAGCCGCGATTTAACGAACGCGCCTGGAATCCTGTTCTTAACCACGGACGCCTCATCTAATCTGTCGATTCTTCTTTTTTCTTCTTCTTCTTTTCTCTCCTTTGGTCGATCGTGCGCGCGGATCGTCCCGCTTTTTTCCCCTCCACAATCAAGACGCGATAAAGATGTCAAACGTCAGTTAACTGGCCACCGGGGTCGCGACCGTACTCGCATTGAGAAATTTCAATTCATGAGCACTCGGTCGATCCATTGATCGCGAGAGCCATCACAACGCGCTATTTCTCGCGTTGTGCAACGTCTCGTCAACGAACACCGCGATCCGGAAAATATTACTCCACCCCCGACACATCGAGCTATCAATTTCCCACGAAATTAGTTGAGTTTCCGACAAAGAAAGAGCAAAACAAAAAAAAAACTATACATATATTTCCACTCGTATCAATCAGTCGAATCGTTTCTGCCAGTTTTGGGAACTTTGACGGGAAATTTCAAACATTGACATTACAATTTTCTTGGTGTTATTAATATTAAAGGAAAGAAAAAAAGAAAGAAAAAAAAAGAAAATTGAAATCAATCGAATTTCGCTTCGCGTGATGTTCAACGCAGCTTTCGTAGCTTCCTCCGAGGGGAAACAAATCCCCGCAAACTTGGTGAATCCATACCCACTCGTAACTGCGAGGCAAACTTCGTAGCTGCGAAGCCGCGATCTACGGTTCACGCGGAGGAACGTGAAGTAAGATCTCCGCGAGATTCGCGGTTGCTTTGCAAGTCTAATTGCCGGCGCGATCGCGAGGAAATACGCGGCGGAAGAGAGCGTGTGCGAGAGGAAGAGGAAAGAGGGGGTGGGGTGGAGGAAGAAGACTCCAGAGGTGGAGATTTAGCTGGCAGGTTCGCGAGGGAACGGCCATAACAGGAGCGCAAAAATGGGGTTGCTAGTGAAAGGGAGATGCAAAGATGGCTGCTGCGGAGAACGACGTGTCTACGCTTCTTTTCTTCCTCTTCCTCCTCCTTCTTCCACCATTTTCTCCTCATCCTCCATCGTCTATTTCTTCCCCCCATCCTCCCCCTCGGTCTGGCCGTGTCTTTCTCGCGTTTTTCTCAGCTTCTTCTGCTTGTTCGTTCGTTCGTTCGTTCGCTCGTTTGGTCGATGGGGGATTCGAGTCACGCGTCGGCGGTTAGTTCTGATTAGCGACAGGGCGAATGACGTACCACTGGCAGAATCTCGTGCCTCGAATACGGAAGCAGGAAGGTGGAACGCTGCAAGTGGCAAGAGCAGGCCAACGTGACCAAGCCACCCGGCGCTGCTTTATGGGAATTTATTTAGAGGGATCCACGGTGACTGCACGAGCAGCCTCCCACCCCCTTTGGCACCTCGACGAGCTGCGGATATCTCCCGGCTACTCGCGCGCGATGAGAACGCGGCGCGCACACGCGATCGTTTCTTATTTCGAACGGTTGCCTTCCCTCATGGCCACGAGGTACGATAAGTACCGCACTTTGAAATTTGGTGGGGAGAGGTACTCTAATTTGGTCTTCCTCTCGACTCTTCCTCTCTCGAAGAGAAGGTTCTTTAAAAAGGACAGATTTTTTTTAAAAACTTCGCGCTTTGAATTTGCAGAGTATATATATATATATATATATATATATATATATATATATATATATATATATGAATGTATGTATGTATGTATGTATCTCACGCACCCGGAATTTTTTTTTTTTTTTTCGCTCCACCGAATAGAAATCACAGCGACGATAATCGTCAGAGCGCGAGGTATCCCGCATTTTACCAGAGGGAAATTACGTCGCGAGCACATGGCCACGTTGATTAAACAGCGAATTTTCCCGTTGTAACGGCCACCGCTGTAATTAAATTAATTAGTCATTTACGTGTGTTTATCATCGAATATTAAAACGTACGGCTGATCTCTCGCTGTCAGTATGTTTCGATTAAATTGCCCGCCGTGCCGATACGGATGATCAAGCTTAACGCGTATTTATACGACACAATAACTAACGGTCAGCGGGCGAGTAGTAAAAGCAGAACAAATTATTTTATTCTTCATTGAATAATACGAGCCGGCGCGCTTTTCCAAAAACCAAGCGCTCCGGCCGGATATATGTATCGTCGTCCTATTTTGCAATTTGCGCTCAAAAACCAACTAGGCGGCCGGCTGTGTGCATATATATCTGAAAATTTCAGGAGAATGGACCACCGCGAAACACAGTAATTTCACCCTTTCGGCCCTTTGTTCCAGCAAATAAAAATCAAACGAGGATTTAACGCCATTTTCGGGTCGTTTTCAGGTTCCTAGATAGAAAATCTCACGCTACCACGAAACGAAACATAAAGAAAATCTATCCATCTATACATCGTCTGTCCGTGAACTGTCTTGAACTACTGCTCGGAAGATACGAACAACCAATTCGTCTAACGAAACGTAACCTCGTATTCGACGGATCGACGCGGATCTTGTGTATAGGGCGAGAAGATACACTCGCCAAAATCGCCGCGGCTCGATCGTAGCGGCGCTGGTCTGGCGAGGGAGGGTGTCGAGAGCTGATTCACTGGTAATCCGCTCGAAACTCGCGCGAGAGATCCAGCGAAGACAAGAGGGAAAAGAGCGTCTGATAAAGGAAAGAAGGCACACACACCGGCAAGGTCCTCCTAAATCACCAAGAAGATGGCCGGCCGCCACCTCTGTCGCTCTCCCTTCTTCTTCTTCTTCTTCTTCCACCGAGGCTTTCCACTTTGCCACCCCCGTCCTTTATCCCTCTTTTTCCCTTCTCTCAGTACGATCGTTCTATACGCCGTGGCTCACGAATCCTCGTCGCTTATCGTTCGTACGATCTACGAGGTTTGCACACCTCGGTACCGTACCGCGTTCTTCTTCTTCTTCTTCTTCTTGTTCGAAAGAGCAAGAAGAACGGAGCTTCTCTCTCTCGAGAGAGAGAGAGAGAGAGAAAGAGAAGCGACCGGACACGCACCAACACACGGTCACACCGCTCGGATAATGTAGTCCTCCGGTTGATTTATGGGTTAATAGTTAACCGGCCGTAAATAATGCTAATCACACTCTTATTATACGTTTCTGGCCGCGGCATCGCGGCGAATGTTTTGTCCTTGGCTCCCGCCAACGTTTCAGACCGGCTTTGCCCGCTCCTTTGCCAGCTGGCTCTGATTGGACGAGGACTTCTTTTCTCTTCGATTGCCGCCTGCGACTGCCACGTCTTACGTGGACATCTTACGACGCGAGATGATATTGTCGCCGGATTCGGTTTTCGGTCTTTCGCGCGCTCGGTCTCCACCGAGATGATTGATCGACCACGTACCCGAAGAATAATGTCCCGGGAGCTGAACGCACGAAATTGATTGAGAGGTTGCGAAGGTGATTTAATTTCGTTCGATTTGATACAATACCTACGTTCCTCTGGTAGGAGCCAGGTAAAACGCGCGGAAGAGAAGGACAACGTAGGCGCAGCAATCGCGATTGAATTTGTTGCTATGATAAATTGTTAAATGTTGTGCTTGTCGAGAGTTTGACTTGAACGGGCATTCCGAAATAGGATTTTAATTTTACAACAGACTGTGTAGACTGTGTAGACTTTGTCTAATCTTGGCGTGATAAAATTCACTCGTTTATATTACTCAGCGATTCTGATTTGGGGTGTTCCGGCCCGAAACATACTAATTCATTCTGGCCAATCAAATTTGTCTAACCAGACGTTCCCAGATGTTTTTAGAATGCTGAAGATGTCTCGCGACTGTCTTGACATACAAGCGTCTGCTTGATTGGAGTTCTTGATTTAGAAAACGGAAAATGGTCAAAAGAAACATGAACTAACACTCTTATATGTACACTGCTCACAAGAATTAGGGGACACTTCAGAATGAATGTGAAGCGACAAAGAAAGGAAGCATTTGATATTTTCTTTATTAAACAAGAACAACTTTCTTCGACTTGTCGTTTGCTTTACCAATTTTCTTTTATCGCTTCATATTCATTTTGAAATATCCCCTAATTGTTGTTAGCAGCGTATCTTAGAAATATCTACACCACTGTAACGCGCTTTTCGCTGTTTTTTCTTTACTTCCAAAGCATCGTGACACCTTCCCGCAGTCTCAAAGAATTCAATATCCCTTAAGATTCGCGAAACAATTCGAATTACCAAAGAGAACTCCCTCCAACGACGCCGAGGATATTGAATGCTCGGACGAAGACGGTCGCCGGAAATTGCGATTTGCGGAGGGGTTCGAGGGAACGTCCACTCGCCCAATGCGAGGCTAGCGGGCAAAATAGCCGATACATTTTATTTCCACTGGCAGTGTTCTCTGCGAACGGTGGGTGCTGACTCGGTGGGTTTTCCCACCTCGGAAACCCTCGTTTCGGTGCGCCAGCAGCGACGTCTGCGCGATTACCCCTCGGAAAAAAAGTCTCAAGACCAGATCGAAAGAGAGAGAGAGAGAGAGAGAGAGGTGGTTTTTCAGCTGAAAATGACGGTTAGTCGATTGGAAACGGTTTAGTTGCGGGAAATCCACCGCGAATTGGATTGTATTTCGTGGAACAACCATCATTGGAGCCGCCTCGAATTTCCCTTTCGAGGATTCATTTAACGAACAAGGTCTGGCGAGAAGTACAATCGTTGGGTGGAAAGAGGGATTCGAAACGAGTTTAGAAGTTGATTGTAACGAAAGAAAGAGAGAGAGAGAGAGAGAGAAGAAAAAGAGAATTGAAGAGGTTTCTTAATAAATTCTATTTTAATTCCGTCGGAAACTTGGAAAACGATCGTGCAGCGAGCACCAAAACAAGTGATTCATTTTTTTTTTTCAGGAAACAAGTGGTTTCTCAATTGGTCAATCGTTGGCTTATCAGAAACTGTCCTTCCGTTTCGATCGACCTCCAAACTTCGACGACAAATGCAAATCTGCACGTCGAGCTTTCGTTCAATCATCCTGCTAGAAATCACAACTTTAACTGGCCAGAGGAAAGGAGGAAAAAAAAAAAAAAAAACGAGAGATGTTGCCTCTCGTCGTAACGGCGACGAATTTTGAAAAATCTATCAGCTCGTGGTCGTCGAGTGATCGATTAGCATAATTTGACACTTTGCACAAGCGAAACGAGCAGGTGGCTAGGTGGAGACGAGACCGGTGTCAGCAGCCTCTCGTTCGTTCGTTCGTTCGTTCGTTCGTTCGTACGTACGTACGTTGTATAGAGAAAAAGGAGGGGTTAAAGGCAACAAAACCGCGCTAAAAGTCGGATCAGCCTGGACGTCCACGAAAAGAAGATTGACCACCTTCGATAGTAATGGGCGCTTGATTACAAAGCACGCTCCACTCTGGCCCTGCCCCCTGTTTATATCAATATCTCTTTTCTGCGTGCACACGCACACACGCACTGGGATTCGATGCCCGGAGAGCACGTGTGTGCGCTGGCGGCCGATCGTGATCCTTCTTCTCGCGCACTGGGTCCGCGTATTCACCGGAAACAGTAAATTTCATCGGACAGTGTGAACAGGTATCTAGGAATCACCGGTGCCTCGTTTTCTCCGGCACGTTGCAATTTTCGTCCGCGTTACATTCGTGACGGCGCGTCGTTCGTTTTATTATGGCTGAAATTCTCCTCGGAATTTCCTCCTACCGATCCCGACCTCCAGTTCGACGAATTTCGACGCCGACCTCTCTCGCCTATCCTCTTTCGATCCTCGTTCTCTCGATCGCCGCGAGATTCCCTTCTCTTTTTTCTCTCTCTCTGTCTCTCTCTCGGAGAAATTTCGCGCCCAGAAATAACGCTTCTTCGGGGTGTGATTTCGGTTTCACCGTCTCTGCGAGATTCCCGTGTCGTCGAATCCATCTGCCGTTTGTCGAAACACGAAATTAAACGAGAGCGAATGAAACTTCTCAACAACCGCTACTACACTCCGTTCCGAGTTATTCGAAACGGGAATCTCTGTTCGTCGTCCACGGGAGGATTTTCCACGGCATTGAGATGACTTTTTTTCCAAGATTCGAGCGCGATTAAGAAACCGGTGGTTCGGACGGAAAGTTCGGAGACGTTAAGACCGGCGATCACGGCGAGATCGTAAAACGATTCTCGGTTCCGAGAACCAGAGCCGATATCGGCTCCACGAGGGGCCACACATTAAATTATGTAGAATTTTCAATATGTGCTATAATATCGGTACGCGATGCCAAAAGGGACGAAGACGAAGCACAATTCCCATCATCGATAAGACGGCCCCACCCCGCCGTTCACCTGGGCAATCGTTTTGTCGATCGGCCGATCGTGAATGCCGAGCCGAGCCGAGCCGAGGAGAGAGCACGTTAGCCGCGTGGTGGTGAAACGGCCTACGCCAATGGCCGATGATGAAGTTATCCAGCGATAATGGCTCCATTACGTTGCACCGTCTCCAATGGGGCCCCGTATACGTAGCAGGTATCCCGTGAAGGATCCCCGCGTACGATTCCACGATCGCCACTCGCAGCCCGCCAAGGTTGGACGAGGATGTACCGAGAACGAGCGGTGCCGGATGAAGAGAAACGGCGATGGTACGAAAGTGGGAGAGGGGCCAAGTATCGTCGCACCGTATACTTACCATGGCGATTGTTTATGTTGGCTGATGGCCACTTATGTTGCACACACATCGCATTACGAGGCCGTTCTCGAGGGCCTCGCGAGCCGTTACTTAGCCCGTGGCTTCGCCGTCGTAGGGTAATGGCGAACACGTTACGGATAAAATGTATACTTAGTCCCTCGGCCTGATGGCACCGATGCCACGGCACCATACAGATTACGCAGGCGGAGGGTTATCCCGGATCCTCCTTCCTCTCCTCCTCTTTCGATGTTCCTACTCTTTTCTCCCTTCGTACCTCTTTCTCTTTTTCTTTTTTCTTTTTTCTTCTTTCTTTTTTTCGTTTTTTGGTTTGGCCACCATACAACGGCAAATTCGAGGCGTCTCTCCACCATTTTCCACGGATCGACGACGACGCCTTCGTGACGCACCTGCCAAACGAGAGACGAGCCATCCGCGGAGCCTGTCCTCCATTTTCTCTCTCGTCTCGGCAAACAGTTTAAAGTTACTACGGAAAAGTTTACTCCCTCGCGAGTAACGATTCACGCCGTCGTCCGCGATCCACTTTCTTTATCTAATTTCACCACGTTGTCGAAAACAAAAGCATCGTGAGAACGATCGAAAACGACGAACCGGACGCGACTTCCTTCGGCGAGAGCTTCAGCACGAGCACATCGGCTGGCCGGCTCCCGTTTTCTTCTTATTGGCAGCGATAGAGAGGCGGGTATTCAATAGTTATTCATTAAACTCGAATTCAGTCGGGCAGGATGCTGGGGTCAGTTCCACGCTGACCTTGCGGCTACGTTCAAAGGCCTTATCTCCTGCTGAGGTCCCTTGCCTCTCCCCTCCCCCCCTCTCTAACCGCCCGCGCGGTTTCGATATGCACGGCCCGGCACGATTCTCGCGCCTCGACCGATCGCCGATCCTTTTTCTGTCTTTTTTCAACTCGCCGCTTCCTGATTTTCGCTATTTTTATTCGTCGCAGCTCCTCTTCTTCGCGGGAGGCTAACGACCCTCTGATCGATTTCGGAACCATCGTTCCACGCGTAATTGTTACTCTTAATTCTATAAACACCCTTTGTATTTTTCTCACTCAAACGCCAGATCTAACTAAATTCGATCAAATTTCTTATTTCTTGCCACTCGTGTTTGTTAAGAGTTGCACGGTTATGTAACGAAATCAAGAAATTAACGGCAGTCATACTCGCGAGAGAAATACATGAATAAAAGTCTCTGTTATCTCGAATGTAAATGACCGAGTGAAGCGTATTCGTATATACCGCGGACGATTTGTTACGATATCAAAAGTTCAACGAAACTTAATCGCAATCCCATTTACTATCCCCCGAACGATATCAAATAATTAACGATACTTGATACATCGTGTCGCAATATATTAATAAAACGAAAGGCGTACGAAGGAAAACGATCGAAGATCGACGATCCATTTCTCGAACGCGTTCTAAGGGAACGCAAGCTGCAGCGGGTGGTTCCCAAATCATTTAGCCACGTTGGAAACCGACCGCGTCGAATCGCTGGCACACACGATTAAATGCAGCTCGTTTCTACGTCGTGGGAACCGACTGCCACCGGCACGCTGACTCGCTCCACTTCTAATCGCCATGAAAATCGTTTGGAAACAAAAAAAAAAAAAAGGAGAAAGAAAGAAACGTTGTCCCTGATCAGCCACGGGTAATTACGCGAAAGTATGTTCAGAAGCAAGCCGCCTAAACAGCTCACTCAACGCGCCATGAGAAAATTTGGTTGGCTTTGAAATCTTCTCCTCGTTCGTAGGCCTTACTATTTATTTCGTAATAATTTACGAAACTTTTTTGTATTTATTTCACGATAATTTTTATCGTTGCGTAATAATTTATGATACCTTACTGTGTTTATTTCATAATAATTCAATATGAAATTTTGCTATATTTATTTCGTAGCAATTTATGAGAGCTTGCTGTATTTATTTCACGATAACTTTTATCGTTTTGTAATAATTTATGAAACCTTATTGTATAAAACCTTTTATAGTATATCGTATAATTTTTATTATTTAGTAATAATTTTCGTAATAATTTCCTTTCGTTCAAGAAAATATCGAATTATTGCTCAATTTCACTCGAGAATCTTTCACGTACGTAGACTGCGGATTTTCACGCGATTTCTGGGAGATGGAAAGTTGATAAAACCCAGGCAGAAATATATAAAGTATTCATAGTGAAATGCTTAGCAGCGCTATTACAATATATAGTAGCCGAAAAAAATTTCTATTTACGTTCTGCTTCTTCAGTCGTGCTTGTAAAAGTGTAACAATGCATGAAAAGTCCGCAGGCTGAGAAATCCGAGAAATTCCAGCGAAAGCCACCGGAGTCCATAAACCTCTTTCCCTCGAACGAAGACCGTTCGATAGAATGGCAAGATTTTCGCACAGTCAGAGGTTCGACGCGCAAAGGGACCTCTGGGATCGCGGAGGCAGCGCACCGATCAGATAGACCGCGTTGCAACACCAAGAACATCTCTCTCTCTCTCTCTCTCTCTTTCTCTGTGTATGTACGTATTTGAAAAGAGCAACAAATCCAGTGGCTTTATCGTCGATCGCCGGTGGTAATCCTATAGGTGCTTAGCGTGAAATCCCATAATCGATAGTTTGCTTAACCCGGAGCCACGTGGCGCCACGTGGCGAGCCACCATTAGACCCATCCTAAAGTATACACGGGACCGAAAACGGCACCGGCGCGAGCCTCGGTGCCAACCGTACGTCGTAACACCGTATATATCTCTATGTTAATATGGGAATGCAGGCCGACGCCGTGGCAGGCCCATAGGGGAATTCGATACGCCTCGTGCGACGCATCTGGCTGACGTTTCAACCCCCTTCCCGTCGGCCGATCCGCTACCGATTTTCCTGCATCGTATCGTACTCGCAGGTACGAGGGAAAAGATCCTGCTCCCCGGGCTGATATAACGGGCCGGCGCAATTATCGAAATTAGATGGGATCGTACACGTTATCTCGAAACGGAATTTACGTACACCGCGCGATTTATCGAAATCAGAGGGGGTGTGTATATAACGTAATGTCTGGGGACGGGGGAACATGGAGTTTCAACTGGACTGACGGCGCTCGGTCGTTCAACTTCGGACACCGAATCGTCGATCGTAGGTCCGTTCGTTACGCCCGTCGTGGACTAGTTTCACTTCAGACCTGATCTTCTCGCAACCGTGCCGAAAGATCCACGCAACGACGATTACTTCACGCGAACATGACGTATCGCGGTCGCGGCAGTCGGAGATATCTTAATTATGTAGGATATCAGCATGTACTCGGTCGTCATTCAGCTTGTTACACAATTGGTACATTCACTCCGCGCCATTCATAAATTCAGCTAATCTCGAGCCGAGATTCTCTCTAACGAGGCTCTCCACTTTGGGGAGAAAAGAAGAAGAAGAAAAAAAAAAGAAGATGAAACACGGTCACGCTCGTTATCAACCAGCCAGATTACATTCCACTTTCGTCTGACGAAAGCTTGACTGAAATCGGAATGCAGCGCCGCGGAGATACCACCGGATGAATAACTGGAACGATTACATCGCGGCGACTATTGTTCCACATTCGCGAAAGATTCCATTCGTTTCCTCCGTGTTACGTCGCGCGACTGAACGACCGATCGTCGTCGTCGTCGTCGGTTCTCGAGCGTGAAAATTCGACGTGTTTCCTCTCGCTGACCCGTGATCCACCGTGATCGTTGGAAAATCTGTCCCACGCCCTGTTGGACCATTAACCATCGGTCGAGGTCGACCTCACTTCCTTTGATAGCGGCGTCTTAAAGTCTGCCACGGTCGAGCCAGCTGCGCTTCCACCATCTTTCTTTCTCGTCTTTCTCCCCCTTCCCGCCCCCCTCCGCTTCGTTTCTTCTTCAATCGTTCGTCCGCGCCGCTCCGCTTCGCATGGGATATTAATTATGCCGCGTGATAATCACGCCGGAGCAACGAATCCGTTAATTGGCCGGCAGATACGTTTTTCCCCCGCTGACGTCGGAACGGAACCGAGAACCGTTTTGATAAAACGGAAATAGCATTCGTATATCTTCTATCAAGACGGGCCATTGATTCCTCGGTTGCGTTCAATGGGTCATCGTCTCTCTCTCTCTCTCCCTCTCTCTCTCTCTCTTTCTCTCGTTCATTCAACGGCACACAGGCGGTGATTCAGATTCCATTCAATTGCCCGTCGTTTCAATCGTCGAACGCGATACAGAACGTCGTGAATTTCCTTTCTCAAATTCTTTCTGCAATTCGATCGAGTAAGGGATTGAAAATTGCGAGGCCTTGGAAACACACGAACCACGAAACTTCAACTATCGAACGAATGAAATTTAGAAAAGATCCCAGTGTCACCCAAAGTAGGGTAAAAAATTTTCTAAAATATGATACGCAACTTAACTATATAGTGAACAAACTTCAGAGCAAACAACATCGCAGTGAGTTTTGTGGATGAAGTGATTGTTTCTTAGTGTTCTCACAAAATCCATTTGTATTTCAATATTTGTAATATTCTATAGTCATTGTAGATTATTTTAACACTTTCTTCAACTTTCTATCTCATACTAGAGTAGAAATATTCAATGTTTAGTAAATTAGTGCATTTCGGGTAACGAATGTTGAAGAGGGTGACGAATATTTATTTTTTTCTTCTATTAATTAAGATATACATTAGAGAGATTACCCATAAGCAATATCGTTTTCTATAAATTTAATAAACGTAATCTATATTCTAGATGAATATATTGACATTCAGTGTGCTTGTTATTGTTAAATTATATAACAGATTAAAATTGCATTAACTCTCAAAGAAAATAAAATTTTGTACAGTACCAAAAAAAAACATTGCTTACAAGTATCCCTAATATATGTATTAAAATAATTCAAACTTTTTATAAATACGAAAGTTCCTACACTAACATAGTAATTAACATAACATTTTATAAATAAAATAAAATAACTATATTTGTTACAATTGTTAAAAACAGTTGTTAGTAGTTTCTTAACTAGTAAAAATAAAAATTTGTTAACTGTATTGCACTTTATCCACCTCTATGGGGCAAAACCGGGTATCTGTATACTTCCAGAAAATTTTACTTCCCCCGACAATTCTTTCCAAAAAAAATTTGCTCATATTCTTACCGTACAAAGTCCAAATTCAAGAGATTCAGCCTTGTGCGATTTTTTTTTTCTTCTTTCCTTGCCAAAAAATCCAATTTTTTGTAACGAAGCTAAATGCATTAGGCACCCGGTTTCATCCTACTCTCCTCTACTTCATAGCAGCACGGAGTCGTTGCGATCAAAGTTGCGAGGAAATTCTTGTTTCGAAGCGCACGGGGCTGGAAAATCGGAACGCGCGGGTGGGAAAGCAGTGGCGATTAACTGCAATTATTCGCGGACAAACGGGCGGCGATAATTCCGATCTAATTGCATCCGCGAGTCGGGCGACAGATGCAAATTGGGCTTAAGTCGACGGGGTGGTGGATGGGCGGATGGGGAGGGGAGGTGGGCTGTGCGCCAGCGGAAGAGGAAGCTGCGTTTTCAGTAAGATGAACGACATCCATTCGCGGCTCATTCATCCTCGTAATTAGCGCCCGTCCCTGGCGCGCATTCGCGCCACGTAAATACAACGCACGTGGGAGCTATACAACCCCTCTTGCCGGTAATTTATTCGCCGCTGGTACCTTCGCCTTATTATTGTATTAAGCCCGGTAGTCGGTGGCCGGCGTACAGTTAATTACAGAAGCTGTTAACTCGAAAGAAAATCGCGAGACGCGAGTGTGCCACTGAGCGAACAAGATGCCACAAGATAGCTCTTATAGCTCGCCGGTGTCTCAAAGTCATCGCTCGGGACGCGGTGAAGTTGATGGGACTGAAAGGGGAACTGGAGGGGAAGATGGAAAAAGGGAAGTGGAAAGGGCGAAGATATTCTCTGCTAGATATTCCGTATTTACAGCAGCCGGCTCTCAGACTAGGAGCAACTATGCACGAGTTGCGTGTGTTTAGGTTTCCGGATAAATATTGCATGGAAAAGGCGCTCGTGTTCTTTAAGGGTTCTGCTCACCTGTAAATATGCAACGTTCCCTTTGGCTCGAGTTGGCGAGCAAAAATTGCGCATTGCTTCGACATTCATGAACCAGTCGTTAGCATTCCAAATAAAAAAAAAAAAAAAAAAAGAAAAAGCGCCTGAAGACGAAGGAAGGAAGGAAGGAAGGAAGGGCACCTGGAGTCATTTCTCCTAACGAGAAAGTCTTCGTCATTTTGTAATAAATTGCCGAAAATATTTGGAGGATAATTGGGCACTGCGCTGCCAGAACGATACACGGCTGGTTTCCTGTTAATTGAAAACGCGGTTCGAATTAGACGCACTTAGATTACACGAACCTCGTAACCGTGGTCATAATTTACTTTTCAGAGGACGAGAGAGAGAGAGAGAAAAAAAATTACACGTTTGCGGGGCATTTCGGTGACATATGTGGTATTTTCCGCGGCAAAAAGCTCACTCTTTTCGTGGAGCAAGCCAGAAGGGAATTTAATTCCGGCGATTTCGAGGCTTGACCAAGGGTTCCGGGGCTGCGCAGGCATTCCCGGGAAATCAGGGTTGTTCGGCACGGTGGCAGTGATTTAAAATGACAACCGCCCCGGGCCGGTGCAGGGGTTATCCCAAGAGTGCAGTGTCTCACAGCCAACTGCCTCCGGCGGACGACGGTTCATGCGTCGCGATTAAAAAACTTCCGCCCCGAGCGTTGCAGAATCTCGCGGATTTATTCGTTTCGAATCGAGTCCTACGGCCTCTTTGTCTCCTTCGATTTGTCTCCTTTCGTTCCCCGGAGGGCGGCAAGAATCCCCCGAAAGCAAAAAAATTCCAAAAATTATTCGTTCCGAGAGCTGGCTATTTATTAAACAATTCGTTCGGTTACTCTCAACGCAGGTGTGTCCAACCAAAATTGGAATAATCGAATAAGAATGTTATTATTTGAATAATTTTCACCGTGAATGTTCATTACGTTCCTATTAGGGAGGGACGTTTATTTATATTTGCAGACAGGTACGAAAAATACACAGTACATAAAATATAAAGTAAGAAGAGAAATTTTAGAGCATCTTGACAGATATATTCTTCGTATTGTCACTACCTGTATCAAACCAGATACTGATATCTAAGAAAAACAAGCTCAGTGATCTCGTTTCAAGAATTTTCAATATGTTTTTCATTAATATAAACGTACTTTTCCAATCAATCTGTTGTTATAAAAGTTGTTTCAATATTGAACTGATAAAAAAAAAATACGTAAACAAATTTTTGTTGGCCAAAGAGATTAAACAACCATGCTCCAATGAATGGATCTTTTTCTTCTTCTCAAAATCAGTAGACAATAATGTGAAAAATAATAGGAAAAATGACAGAGTTAACTCAAAGTGCAATCGATCTCCTGATCACAGGTCGCGTTCCGGCTGTTTCCGGGGGTGATCACTTTGGAAATTGTCGATTCTAAAACTGGCCGGGTCAGAAACAAATTGAAACGGTCGACGAATTTCCCTGAGAATATTGGTTTAACGTCCACTCTCGAGGCGAGCGCAAAGCCTCGCGAATTTATTAGCTTTGGGATTGCTGGGACCTGCAGGTTTCCTACGCTCTGGCGGAGCCACCGTTCAACCGCTAATGGATGTCCAGGCTGTATCTTGCCGCCGCGATTCTTGAATGAGCTTGTAATACAGCAGGCGAGCCTTTGTCCCGCTCCGCGTGGGAGGGCAATTTGTTTGGCAGAAATGGAATGTTCGCGAGGCGTTCGCGTTTATTCGCCGGCTTTCTGCCGGGAAATTACATATATATATATATATGTATATTCGCAGATAAGCGACGGAGTGAATAATAAACAGGAGAAAATGAGAAATTCGTCGACGTAATTATATTTTCTATTGTGCGTCGCGGCCCACAAATTGCTAGCGCCGTTCTCTTCTTATTCTTAAAAAAAGAAAAAAAAAGAAAAAGAGAACAGAACGAAAAGAAAAAAAGTTACTTTCAAGTATCTCCGTACACGGAGAATCCAACGAGTTGACACAGTTATACCTGTCGGGTGTAAGATCCATCGTAAAGATATTCACCCGTGACGTTTTCATTTGCCTTTTTTGGTACTTTTAAACATTCTCTCGGAGAGACGGTAAGCGTGCTTCATCGCCATAATTTTTGTTCGTATCTAATAAGACTCTGGTAAGGCTAGTAAAGTTAGTAACTAAACAGCTTGACAGTCAACTCTCCCCCTTCGTCGTCTTTCGTAGAAACGAGAGAGAACTACGACGCACACGTAACTCAAATTAAAATATTCTTCATCGTTACGCCATTACTTTTTACCTCCCTGTATCGTTAGCCACCATTTTTATCACCCCGTTGGCTGCCACAATCCCCGTGTCTTTGTTGCCCCGGTGGAGCAAAGGTTCCATTAAAATAGAATAAAAAAAAGGCGAAACCGATTGCTCCGCTGCGCAATCGTTCGGCCGATCCGCCGTAGCGGAAAGGGCCCCAGACAGCCGCGGATGATCGATCATCCAGCGGAGGCAAACTAGATCGAACTGAAGCAGTAATGATTTTTCAAGGGGCGTTTCGTTGAAACTTCTCTCCGTCTCGAGAGCTGCCGAGATAGGAGAGCGTTCAAACTTTTATTAAAAAGCAGAAAGGAGTCGGCCTCGGTAAATCCATTTGTGGAGCTCGCTCCTCATCGAGATGGTAACTTAATGACTGATGATCCCGACCGTTCCTGATGCCCTCCGCAGCTCGCCCGACCGATTTCCATCTTTCGCGCGAATTCATTTCCCTATTATTTCAGAACGTCGACCAGGAGATATATGAATTGTTTGATATCGCCGGGATGCCGGCGCTGCTACAGCACCGACGCCGGCTCCTCCGGCGGATAAATTGTCCTAAATATCCAACGTAACACCCCGGCGTTGGATGGCAGGGTGCACGAGGGATCGGGCGAGTCGTGGGCGTGTCGGTCGCGTGCCAAGCATCTATCATCCCTTTAAAGGGCCTCCAAGATGCCGAACAAACTGAATGCCCGTGGCTGCTAAACGCTGTCAAAACGTTGACGAAGTCACGTGCCCGCAGATGAAAGAAACCAGCCTCCCTTTGGTTCAAATCGACTCTTTTTTTCCTCTTTGTCCCCCATCCCTCCTTCCCCGGTGCCGTTCCCTTTCAAACGAAACGCGAAACAACTTCGCCAAGATCGATCGACCTCCAGGACGAGACGACAGGATACGCAAGATGAAAAATACGACGATTCGCTGGACTTGGAATTATCTCTCCTTTTCTTTTTTTTCTTTTTTTTTTAATTGTTCCTCTAATTCGATGACTCTGTTACTTTGCGCGCAAGTCACAGTTATGCAGACGAAGAGGCCAAACGAACAAAAGAGGAAACGAAGTTTCGATAATTAATGTTCATTATTTCACGTCCAGAGCCGCGAATCGTGCGAGATCCTAATGAATGCAAATGATGGAAACGGCAACGCAACTGGGGGATTTGAGATAAATGGTAGCGCGAATTAAATGCAGAAGGCAAGATTAGAAGCGAGGTCAGAAGATATTGTGCAAGATGGGAAATGATTAATGGGATGTCTGCTGTATTAACTGGGTTAGTTTTACGCGAATATCTGTTAATCTACTGCGGATTGCTAATTACTGTATCACGGAGCGAACCTACGTTGATTAGAAGCAATACGATTCAACGCTAAATACCATTCCGACCGAGGGCGTGTGTAGGATGAATTTTCTGTAGATAATTCAAGATAGTCGGCGCCGTCCGACAAAATTTCGCAGCGTCTACCGCGGAATTTTGCCCCTCGGCGTTCCCACCACGTTCCCCGCGAACTTAGAAAATTACCATAAAGGTCCGGAACTCGTGCGAAACTTTCGAAATGTTCATTATTCTACCGGAACTTCCTTTTCGTCAAATTCACCGTCACATGTATCGAATCCATCCAATCCGTTTCAAAACCCCAATGAATCTTTGAACTTTCGGACGGGCCGGAATATCTCAGCAACGTTTCCGACTACGAAATTTCTAGTTTCTCTTCTGCATTTGATTATTTGACAAATGAAATCTTGTTGTTATCTGACAACGAATTCGAGTCGCGTCGAGTCACGAGATTTCCGCGACAGTTTAAACAATTTGTAGCAAGCGAACTTCGCCTCGCGAGAGGGATTATTATTTTAGTTCAGTTGAAACGAAGAGGTATCCACTTGGTAATAATAACGAGGAGAGCCGAGGAGACTTTTGGCGTTAACTGAGCCGAGGGTGGCCCGGCGGTGTTTGCGGTCGTGGGCAGGGGTTGCTCCGCTGTGATTTTAGGGTTTGTACAAAGAGAGCAGCGGCAACAACACGGAATGGCGTAAGCACACGGATACATAGCCGCGCCGCCGGATGACTTCAGCTCGTACCCCTCTGTCGGGAGAACGTTTTCACCCCTCCGACAAGAATTATATTTGGATTACAAGCATTATCGCCCCGGAATGAACTTGACTTTTATGGCGGCGGAATTGCCGAGGGTATTCGCTCATTCATCCCCCTCACGACCAGGCACATCCAGCAACCAAAGAAATTAGGCCACCCCCTCCGATCGCTTATCACCCTCGTCGATACCGATTTTTCCGCTGTTTCTGATTAAAACGGTTTCGAGCAGTGGCAGAACTGTTCAGTTACCACCGGGAATTTGATCCGGCTGCCTAACGAAAAAAAAATGAATAAATATTGAACACGCCCAAGGGGTGGTTTCCTAATAAATCGTAATCTTCGAGAAATATATATGAACTTGTGTATAAATAATTATACTAATTTTTAAAAACCATTGAGACATTATATCAACCTCTTGCGCTGGAATGACGTTGCACGCACGTCGACAATTTTTTCTCCCAAAATTGTAATATCTTCTCAGCTTTAAGTATATTCAAGTAAAACAAAATAGGCGATAATAAATTTATTACTTCTCAATAATTTCTACTCAGCGATATCATCAAGTACGGTTTGGTCACTCGTTATGGTCCGCAATCAGTGGTCAAACTTGCGTGTACCATTTGAACCATTTGACGATATATATCATTGAAAGTTCTATATACACCACCGAACCATTATATTAAACTTATATACCAGTACGATTTAAAACTTTCTACGATAAACTACGTCTCCTTGAAGCTCTCGCGGCCAATCTAAACATCTATCCGAACGCCGGTAGATCTTCGGCCGGCTGAGCCGAGAGACCGTGCCTAAATGATCTATCGCGGCCACGGTAATTAATTCAACGCGGAAAGCCATCGAATCATAATTCAGCCAGCGAGGTCATTCGAACGGCAATATATTCGCGTACGTCAGCGCACAATGCCGAGGGCCACTCCTAAGAATGCCACGCTTGCACCGGCGCGCGGCGTCTACGCCACTGGCGGACGTCTGGCGGCGTGGCTGACAGCCAAATAAAGGACAAATAAATTAAGTTAATGCGCTCCGACGCTTCGAGCAGCGCGATCACCCTCCTTCTCCACCGCCGAGAGGAGTATTAACGCCTTCCCGGCCCTCTGGTTCCTCCGCCTATTGTTCGATGGAATTTGTAATTTAGATTGATACGACGCGCCGTTTCTCGGGCCCCCGGGCGCATCGCCGATCCTCGCGGCGCGTTTGCCTCGCGGAAAACTTTCGAGAAATCATTTGTTCGCCCGTCGTCGAATGGATCTCTCGAGGAATTTACGGCTGGACGATGACGGAGCCACTGGCCTTACGCCGCGCATAGCGAAGCTTTCATCTTCAGCGATGGCGGACGAGGAATATTCCCCGACTGTTTGGACGAAATTATTTATTGGAGTTTCTCTCCTCCCTCCTCCAGCCTGTCTAGCTTTCACCCCTGTACGCTTGATTTTTCTTTCTTTTTTTTTGTTTTCTTTTTCCATTTCGGGCGACAGTTGCTTGTTTGAAAGATAATTTCCATTACACCGGCGCGCAGCGAGATATTGCTCTGCACGCTTTCCTACGATGCTTCGAAGGTGCCATAGATCAACGTTGAATGATATTCAGAGTAGGGGTTTGAGTTACGACCGTAATTATTCTCGAACAAGCTGGCGGAGAATGTTCGCATGCACGGAGAAATAGTAAAGTTTCCAGGATCTTTGTGAAACCGTGAATTCGAAGGCCCGCATTACCTTTAATTACAACTCCCGCTGAAGCAAGTACCATTTACGGATTTTTATGCCATCTCTGATTCGCTTGAGAAAGATCAAAATTTTCTTTATTTTTCAGCGCGTTTTTTCCGAGTCTCCACGATCGAAAATTTGGAATTATCTATGTGCCACGAGCAATATTTAATTTCTGATTTCTGATTTTACGAGAAAAATTGAAAGAAACTTCTACAATTTTTCTGATTTTTAACGTGATCATTATTTTCTGAAACCTCTAATTTTGAAATTTTGTACGTGGCATGTCTGTCTTTACGATTGACAGATCGTCTAATTTCATAAGTAATTCCATTAAACTTGTTTCATTCGTGAAATTATTACTTCAGTGGTAAACGTAAAAGTAGAAATCATCATAATACGATAGTTTTACTATTTTGAATCTGATGTTTTAAATGCGCCGCGACGACGTATGGTTTCAATAAACATTTTGTAGCTACGTAATATCACGCCACTAAATTTATAAGTTAATAACGTATAATCAAGTTATTTCTAAAATAATCGATCTTTTTGAACAATATGCCTAATTTTAATTCACTCGTCAATTTGACGAGGTTTAACAATAAATATTATTCAGTAGGTAACTAATCCAGTTGGTTTTTAAATAATTAAATCGACTTTTTCAACAATATATCTATTTTCACTCGCGTATTAATTTGAAAAGGCGTCCGTAAAAATAGATTATACAAGAAATTCTCGTAGACCTAACATTAAAAAAAAAAAAAAAAAAAACTCCAACGTGACTCGAGTTAGATACACACGAAACAGAAGATCTTTTCTTTTCCAGTTGACATTCCTACAAATTTCGATCAATTTAGGCGCGAGATTTCTTCTCAAGCAAGATTCAGCGCGAGCAGCTTCCAACTACGGATAAGTAATGACCCAATCAGCTCTCAGGAATTATCTTTACTACCAAGCGCGCACGTGGAATAAAGTAAGACTTTTAGTGCTTGTTCTTGCTACCTGCTCGTTCCGTGTCACATTTACCACACAACGATCGCCGCGGCCCCAAACAGGATAATATTCTTTCGACGGTGTCGTTGGAATTTAATCGCCAACATCGCCGCTTGATTTACACTCTCAATGGCGTGGCTAACGTCTCCTCCTGGAACCTCCCACGTCCAGCTCGCGCGTGCAGCCACTAAAAATGATCGCGTTTCGCCATTACTCCAGAACAACATCGTTATGTTGTTCTAACGTCCTGCTGCCGCTTCGACTGGATTCCACTTTGCAGATTAGTTTCTAATTTTACGCTCGTTGTGTCCCATTCGCTGTTTCCTTTTTTTTAAAGGAGTGAATATTTATACACGGTTATATTAATTTCAGTGTCAATTAGATATTGTAGTTGACTGCAGAGGCAGATAAGATTTTCCCGCCATGCAGGAAACCTTCGTATCGGTAAACATGAATTTACAATCGTCGTTTGCACGTGTTCACGAAATGATCTTTCTCGTTTTTCTTGGTCCCGATATAAAACTTGCTATGTCTACTCTTACAGATTACTCGTAAGGTAGTATTCTCAACGGGGCGATTAGCTGAATCGACACGAACGGTCGAATAAAACAATTAATTTTCCTCGGCAGGCGAGAGGAGAGCCTTACGTGCACCGCAAATTGACTGACAGTCGAGTTACCCGAAGATGTAATTACGCGGAATCCTCGTAATTAACCGTAGTATGACGAACGTGTTATTAACATCGACCGTAGAAAAAAAAAAAAAAATCGCGCGAGCCCTAGCCACCAAAGTTCATCCTGGTAACTTCGTTCGACGTACAACTAATAATAAGCCGCGGCTTTATTAATTACGTCGATGCCCGAGCTCGTTGAAACGCTTACGTCTACGATAAATCGTACTATATATATTTTCCACGAGCACCGCTTGAATCATCGATCCACGTACCATTGAAATTTACACCTAGTTCGAGGGGGTAAGTAACTTGCACGCGGCCCTCGGCTCGGTAAAAATTGAAAAACCTGATTTTGCAAAGTTATTTAGCACCTCTGCCCTTCGCGGCAATGGGAACCTAACGCTATTTCAATGATTTGTGTGCCGGGCTCGTTTACGTGTAGCGTGTCGCAAAAATTGAAAAACCTGATTTGCAAAGTTACTTGCCACTTACTTTACTGTTGAAATAAAATAGAGACTAACCGCCGTGCCTAACCGCCGCCTATGTAACTCTGGCAGAATCTAGTTTAATCGCAAATTTATATAATTGAGTATAATTTGCTGACATTCGTAATATACTTTTATCAGAAATTAACCAGAGTCTTGATACTTGGAGCAAAGATTGGAAAACCTGATTTGCAAAATTATTTGCCACTTTTATCATTGAAATAAAATAGAAGCCCGCGTATGCTGCGACTTGTATAACTCTGGTAGAATCTGGTTTAATAATTTATATAATTGGGTATAATTCATGATGTACTGTTATCAGAAATTAACCAGAGTCCTGATACTTGGAGTAAAAATTGAAAAGCTCGATTTGCAACGTTATTCGCCACTTTGGAATAAAAATAGAAACCCGTACGTACGCTGCTACTTGTACAACTTTGATCTGAGAATCTGATTTAATCTCAGACTTGTATAACTGGACGTAATTCGCGAATGTTCGTATAGATTGTTGCGAGGAATGAACGATGAGAGAGTGCGTGAATACTTTACGAGCGCATACACTACACTCAAAGTAAACGACTAACCGTCGATTCATCGATGGTATTAGCCTCAGCTGTAAACCTATCATTTTCGAGTGTTTCGTGTATTTTTCACGCCAGTCAAATTTCGAGAGACGAGTCGATTAAACGACGCTGGCCGACGTGCATCGTACAATGTATTAAGTTAATAAGCACCCCCGTCAGACGGATCCTCCTGGGAATTTCATGCCTTCTGTGTAGTCTTAGAAGTGTCTTAAAGCGGACAAAAAGTAAACGGCGCTCGGCGGATAGACAGCAATGACTGAATAATTATCGTACGCCGGATGATAGAGTCGTAGTAGCCTGTTGTACGGCAAATAATCGAGCTTGAGGCATGCCCGCGAACACGCGAAATAAGTGGAACATCTATTTTTGCCGGTTCAGGCGGTTGTTTTTTCCCTTCCTTCTCTTTTTTTTTTTTTTTTTTTTTCTTTTTTCTTAAACATTCAAACCGGCTCTACACGTTTCCCGCGGTACAAATTACCGCCGACTGCCCGCAGCAAATTAGAGTTTCTATAAATCATTCTTCTAATTATACTTCTATAAATTACGCTCATTAATTATTGTTGGTTTATTCGCGCCAGTGTGTTTTATATAGCAGCGAAGACACTTTTTCTTCTCTCGCTCGGCCGCTAGCTAGCTTTTCTTTCCTCTTTCTTTTTTTTTTTTCTCGCTCTCTCTCTACGAGGTACTCTATTAACCAGGTGATTTGATTCCAGCGACAAGTAAGCATTGCTTATTTAACAGCCGGCGTTAGCGAATGGAAACAAATCCAACTGAACGACGACCGAACATTATAACGAACTACTTCCTCCCTTAATAACGGCTAACTTTTTCCCTTATAACGGAGGAACGAGCTTCAAGAGGGCGTAGAACATTAATCAATTAACAGAACAGAAATGAAAAAATAAAGAAATTGTTCAGACAATGGGGAAGCAGAAGCACCTCGACCGAAAGTAAGACGCAAAGAGCGGAAAAGAAAATTACTTGCTCGTTGTAAATTTTTCTGAGGCCCGAGCGTCGCGACGAAAACGAAACAGATTGGAATGAAAATGTCGAAAAGTGAAAGCTCTCGACTCGAAAGACATTCGTCGAGAACGTTGACTCGCGGGTCCCGGAACAAAGTTAGGATACGTACCTAAGGCGGAGAACGACGGTTTGCGGTTTGCTCGCGAAAATTTATGATGATTAAACGGGCGACCCATCATGGGCAAGCATGGGCTGCATGATGACTTCATCCGGCCGGGTTGCGTCGCGCCGCTTTCGTTCGCCTCGCCGCGGACAAATTGGATTACGATTTTACGCGTGCTCGCGATGACGTGAAAGACCGCAATGATTATTGAGACCGGAACGCTGAAATGAAACAGAAAACAGGCATGCATTTGCCCGAAGAAACGAGCAGCTTGTTGATCCGGACTGCACTTCGAGTTTCTGTGAAACGTGTGCACGAACGTGTCAGTTCATCAAAGGTTTTATACGCCGATACATACATATATATATATATACATATACATAGGGTGTTTCGTAACTTGTAGGACTTCAAAAAGTCATATAAATATATGTTCTATCTGTCTTCGTTTATGAGATATAATGAATTTTCTGTTTTTAATTACTTTTACAAAAGATGCTTGAAACGACCAGCTTGCATTTGAAGACAAGCCTGCACGCGTCTTATCATTCATCTGATTACTCTCTCTATCATTCCTGGTGTTTCTCGAATTTGTCGGGAGCCTTGCTCTATTCTATTTCGTAGTATTTCAGCATGTTCAATCGATGTTGCGTATACAATAGATTTTGAATGTCCCCACAAATGAAAATCTAATGGATTCAAATCCGAAGAACGAGCAGGCCGTGCAATAGGACCTCCACGACCAATCCATTTATTTGCAAAGTGTTGATTGAAAAATTGTCTAGCCACTCGGCTAAAATGCGGAGCTCCATCATGCATAAACCGCATACGAAGTCTAACACCGACTGGAACTTCCTCTGATATTTCGTGTAAACGCGTGCTCAAAAAATCAACGTGCTTTGTGCCTGTTAGTTTCCCATCAAGAAAAAAGGGTCCAATTAAAAATTTATCAATTATTCCTGCCCATACGTTTAAACTAAACTGGTGTTGATGTCTTGAATGCACAATAACATG
>NW_025109550.1:1763805-1776345 GCF_011392965.1 Frieseomelitta varia
AATTATGATTATTATGAAAATTGAATATACCATCCCTGGTAAAACTAGCTTACTAGAGTTTGCTCTGTTTATAAAATTCATTATATCTCATAAACGAAGACAGATAGGACATATATTTATCTGACTTTTTTTCATTATTTTTAGGCGTACAATCAGCTCTCGAAGTGGGTCCCACAAGTTATAAAACACTCTGTATATTATAGTATCGTTTATTATCGGTTATTATAATTAATCTGTAGTTATAATTTTAGTTATGTTTAAATATAACAGATGGCCTGTTTGTTGATCATAGAAATATGATAAAATATAAACGTGACGCGAGAAGTCCAACGTAGGCATGGAGCGCTTTTCTTTTTTTAAAAGAAAGACCAGAGTCGTGAGAGAGAACTGTTAAAAAGTGTCGATTGTGTTGTTAAAAGAATTTATTTAAGTTGTTAATTCGTGTTGTTTTAAAGTAATTTATCTTGTTTAATTATTTATTGTTCTATTATCATAGTTTTCACTGAATAAACATTATTTATATTATATCTCTACAATATATGTATTTGAAGGTGAAAATAATACAAATAGATTTTAACCCACGTGATTTAGAAGATGAGTATAAACAAAGTTTGTTAATCTGGGAATTAACAAATAATGAAATGTCCCGATACAGCGATGACAAAAGATATCAAGACTCTCACTAGATCCTATTCTCACGCTCTCATAACTATAATTTCCTCACGATCTGCACCCTCTCGCGACTCTCTCGAGCCTTATTCTTTGCATAATTCCTTCACGATATGCATCCTCGAAACCTTCGTCCTTTGCACACTAACAGACACACACACACGCACACAAAACCATATTTTAAGTTACCATTACCATTATCATTATTTTAAGTTACCATATTACTCTCATATTTTAAAAGTCGAGTTTAGAGCGTGCCAAGTCTCGGTTTTTTTCACTGCAATTGCTCAATTGCCTCGTCCTTGGGCCGCACAGGAAGAAGTCCCGAGCAATTTCCCCCAAGTTTCCTCGCGCCACGTATTCGCGGGAGAAGCGGCGAGAAGCGAGTAAAGGGCAACGCTCGTGCGTAACAGGCTGAGATTTTTTTTAATGAATATCCGATTTGTACGGTTGACGGATCCCCCGCTGAGCGATAAAGCCATCCACGTACGACGATCGTCTATTTACCGCGAGGCAGTCCCTTCTGATGATGCTATTCATAAAGCGTTTGTGTCCGCCTGTTCGTATCTCTTAAATCTATTTAGGGAAGACACGGCTGGATGGAGTAATTACAATGTAATGGCTGCGGTGGAAATACACCGTGCGCGCGTGTGTGTGTGTGCCGAGAGATTTGTAAAGGAGAAACACGGATGTCTTGTGTGAGATACGTGACGACAATACGCTTTTCTCTTCGTCGTTTGATTAAAAACTCGTTAAATTTTCTCCGAACAAAGTCGAGTAGCTCGTCGAATTTTAAACGGACAATGAGCTCGTCAGGGATAGATCGAAGTAGGCACCGAGACGAATGGGAGCGGACGATTCCTCTGGCTGTTAACGATAGCTCTGGGAAGCCGAAAATTAGCGGAGGCGAAGGGACAGGGCCGAAAATGGTAAGAAGAACGCGGGACGTTCGAGAGGGTAGGTTTCCAGTTGGCCACCACTATCAGTTACACTATTACCTCCAATAGCTGCTACGGGGGGAAAGACTGCGATTGTATTCGTTGCGTTTACCTTATACCGGGTGTTTTATGGCCAACTTGCAATCCATATAAAAAAGAACAAAAAAAAAAAAAAAAAAAGGAAGAAAAATTGATTCAGAATTATTTCTACAGGCAACGATCCTTGCGTCGAGAGAAACTACGCGAAGAAGAATCGCTTTTATCACTTGCACGTCTCGGCATTAGCCGTGAATCCATCGGCAGACGAATTCCCCAAGAAACTCACGGAAGGCAAACGACGAAGTAAAACGCCGGGGCGAATATATTCATTTCGAGCAGTGGCTCCTTCGGGGGAAGAGCATAACCGAGCGAGGCCAGTTAACCGAATCGTTTCCCCAAAATTACCGACGACAGCGCCTTTGACGCGTCCGCCGCCACCGCGCGGCATGCTCTCTCGAAATTACGAGGAGATTTCTTACGGGAGGCGAAAATCTCATTAGTAATTTGCACGGAAACTGGTCCGCAGTAATTAACGTATTTGCTCTCGGTTCTCGGCCCTCTCCCGCCGAGACAGATGCGGATATCTTCCGGATGCGATCAGTACACCCGTTATAGGCGTACCTATGCCCTGGGAAGGGATGAAGGTAATTAATTGCCATGGCAACGCCGAGCGGAAGCATTGAACGCCACCCCTGCGCGCTTTAACTGAAATATGGCGGCCCGTACGAATTCCTGCCGCCTGCCGGTACATGATTTTCCTAGCGAACCGCGCCGGCATCGTTTCCACGCTCCCGGCATATACCCAGTGAAACGAAACTACGTTTCGTAGCTTTGCGAAAAAATTATTTTAAAAGAAAGGGAGCGGGAGGGGAGAAGCTAAATGCCAAAGGATTCTAAAGTGAGATTCGAAACGAGTCGCTTTTTTTGAAATCTAATTAAATCGAATTGTTTGTTAAGTAACGTGCAACTCCACTTTTCCAAGTCCCTCCTTTCAACCCACCGAGAGAGACACTTCGTTTCGACCAAACAAAAGAAACGCGAAGAATCGTAGCGTGCATCTTCTTTTTCTTTTTTTTTTTTTCCTCCTCAGTCTCCCGCGCTTTACGACGCCCGACCGAAATGCTTTTCTCTGTCGAACCTGTCCCTTTCTTTGCAACTCTCTCCCTCTCTCTCTCTCTCTCTCTCTCTCTCTCATTATTTCTATTTCTATCGATACGTGCGTATCGTCTGCAACACAGAACAGAAACGGGATGCGTTCGCCGATGCGTACACGCACGGTACAGAGAGAAATAACAAGGATGCTCGCCGTAATGAAGACCTCAAGGCGCCGCGCCTCGGCGATAATTACAGGGAGCCAACCTTACAACCTTCTAAAGGCTTAAATGTTAAACGTTATACGTGCCGGCACCACTACGGTAGCTTTTATGCCCCGGCAACGCGCGGCTCGTTCTCCCCATCCCCAATTTCACCTCTCTCTCTCTCTCTTTCTCTTTCCTTTCCACCGTTTTCATCGTTCATCCCCACGTTCTCTAGCTGCTCTCTCTCTCTCTCTCGTAGCATCCCTCTCCGAGTCGACGCCGCAGCTCCAGAGTGGCATTTCTCATGGGCAAGAGCTACGAGAAACCAGCACCAACAATGCACCAGCGGCTTTCCACGGATGCTGGAAGCACCGTATAAATATCGTTTCTTTGACGTGGAAAGATTTCGCGGCCGTGCTCTTTAATTATGCCCGTTTTGTCGGCCTTCGACTCTCGCAATTACGCGGCCACCGCGCCGTGATGATGCTGCTGCCCGGTGGTGGTGGCTGCTTCAAAGGGATCGACGCGGAGTGTTACGAAATGGGTCCCGGGGAAATTTCCGAGGTCTCGACGATGATGATTGATAGACCGCTCGAAATGACGGATAGGGGGAGGAAGGGTGTCGTTGATCAAGGGGACTGATAATGAAGAGGCGTAGGGGTTGAAGCACCATCGTTGAAAAATACGTACACACCTATTCGTGAGTTTCTGCCACGAGCAGAAGTTTCGTTCCAAGCAGAAGCAACGATGTATGCACGTATTTTCTAGAAACTATAAAATTCGTACTCGTGGCTGTACTGTGGTTGTACGTGTATTCCGAAATGAGATGTTTATTTTCACGACAGTGGACTGGTATTGTCCAATCGCGATGCGATAAAATTCACTTGTTCAATGAGACTGCATTACTTAGCGATAAAGATTCACTTTTGGCTATTCCAGTGCTTCGTTAGTTGATTTGTCATGGCCAGTCAAAGATGTTTGCCAAGCCAAGATGTATCACCCCGACGTTTCTAGAACGTTGAAGGTGTGTTCGATGATATTGAAAAGTCGGAGTTCTTGATTTATAATAGTAAACGTATTTTCGAAAATGATCAAAAGAACGGAGGGAAAGATATATGAACTGGACCCAATGACTTAACGCTCGAGAATCTTTTCGCAAATATTTTCAAAGTAATGTTGCGAAAAAAAAAAGAACAGAAAAAAAAACGACGAGGCTACTTTTGCGTATGTCGGGTATTCCGAGAACACGCGACACGTCGATATCTTCGTGAAGAATCTACATATCGAACCGACAGACAGATCCGTGACAATCAAGTTTAGTTAGACGCCGCGAATTCCCGCGAATTGGCGCGAATTGACGATGAATGATAGCACGCGGTCGATTCGAGTCTTAAAATAACATCTGCCCCCGAGGAGGAACAACTGTGTCTGAAGGAATGGCGTTGGCGTTGGCGTTGGTGTTGGCGAGCCGAGAGAAAAAGGATGAAGAAAGAAAAACTATGAAGGAAGGGAAGAAATAAACGCGATACAGCCGGTAGAGAACAAAGGGACGGCCGCCGGTACCGCGTACACGCGAAATTAAAATAAACGGCGGCAAGAAAGCGTACTTTTACCCTTTTCCTTCCCATCCTCCGCCCGTTCCTCCCGTTTCTTCGCCACTTACCGTCTTCGCCTGCTCCGCGAATTTTATTGTGCTATTTAAACCCTCTCGCGGCCCTGGATGACCACATAACGCCGACAATTCCACCAGCGACTACGTCGGTTGCACCGAGTCTAGGCACGATGCACGATTCAGGCGTTGAGAATACTCGACAGCTTCGTTTCGTTTCAACAAGTTAATTATTATATACCCCTTGACGAACGAATTAAATGAAATTAATTGAACTAAATCAAATGAAGATAACTCGGAATATATAGGACATACGTGTTCAAAAAAAAAGTTGTATCAAGCGTGTAAAAAAATATATTTTTGTATCTATATTTTCACATATAGTGAAACGAAGAATTTTTTTGGAAAATTTGTCATCGACGTATTAATAACATGTATATCACGTTTATCGTATCGTGTCGATAAAAATTGTTATCAGAATAACGTCAAAAGTAAATATTACTTATTAGTATTTAGTATTATTGTATAGTACTATATAATAAATTGTCATTATTTAATATTATTTATTATTATTTAGACGATGATATTAAAAATATTTGAAACAAAATGTTTCATTTTAAATTTTGACGTCGTTCAACAAATTGTTTGTCAAAGTAATATCTTAAAATTGAATTTACTGCTTCGCATCTTAGATCCTAGACATTTTTCTCGATAATTCTTTTTGCACCGTTATAATAATTGCCAGACATAGTTCAGAAACAAAACTCTAAATTGTAGCAATGGCATGTTTAGGAAGCTGCACTGTCCACTTTAACTTAGGAAATGACATTAATTGCACGAACGCGGAAGAATTTAAATCTCATGTGATGAAAATCGGGATAACACAACGAAATCGCGTGTACCCGCGTCTGTTTAAGCACTAACAATTATTTTCGGTGTTTAATAACGAGCACGCGTGAACACAAGGATCAATTCTCCGTCGTAATTTATGCGGGGCCTGGGAATAACTTACGCGCGCGGCGTTGCAAATAAAATTTGGCCCGATAATTTGATGAAGTCGTATTCATTACGAGAGTCTAAATTGAACTAATTGTCAGAGATAGCAATCAAGCTGCAGTTTGTAAGTATTTCGTGTATATCGGAGGAACCAGCATCGCGATGCAACGAAAATTAATTATTTAAACCAATAAATTCGCGAGTTACGCGTAATTTTAAAGAGAAAGCTTCGCTGAATTTTCAGAGACTGCATGGAGTACGAAATTCTGAAACATTAGCAATCAAAAGTCAGCACGAAACAAAAGACTGTCAATGATGAGAGGCGACACTCATCACTGAGCAGAAATTCGTTTTTTTCGTTTTGAGAATATAATTAACACTTTAACGACCAGAAACCTATTAATTAAAATTAATATTAAAACCTAATTATTGGTTTCCTGCAATTTTAAAGATAGTGAACATTTATTTAATATACCAAATACTTGCAAGAAGATTTTATATAGTCTAGAAAGACTGTCAAATTTCAGAAAGTATACAGCAGACTTGTAAACATAGTGATAAAAGTAGAAAATCCCAAAGACAATGCGGAGTTTGTGATGTCACTCTAAAAAGATATTAAAAATTTGCTTACTTGAAGAAAATTCTATTATATTTAATATTACGTTTGATAAATGAAACGTGTTTTATAAATAATTGTTTGAAAAATTGTTCTACGAAAAATAAATATTACATAACGCTAATATTATGAAAACTAAAAATGTTGTTAAATTCTCACGAGTGTTGATTTAAAAGTTGTAGAGACGCTTACATTCCCAGCGCGAGTTTTTAAAATGTTCAAAATAACTGAAAGTGCATAAGGAGATTAATTTACACGCCGAATATTACAGAAAGCTTCGCTGCATCTTCAGATGTTTTGCATATTTCTCTACGGTACGGATAATTTCGGAATTTTGCAGATTTTCTATTAGAAACGCGTGGAAGAAAGAGTGTAGCTGATCGGGCAGGGAATTAATTAAAAAAGCAAGAGTCATATTAAAATTGAGCGGAGGACGCAGCTTGATAGGAGGGGACGACGTCGATTCCTCAGGCCGCTAATGCGTCCCGATAGGAACAGACGAAAACGACGATCGGCCATTTGCATCGCGAGGGAAAGCACAGCGTAACACCATTAGCGTTAATCCGGCCGCGAAATAAATCAAGCCTGGAATAATGACCGAGGCACCGGCTAAGGACAGTCGATTATGTCCGAGAATAATTTAGCTGGCCACGGATAGAGACACCTTGACGACAAAGAAGACGGAATCCAGCGGTAATATCAATTCGAGTACGTGATTCACTCGGGATTCACGGCGTGAGTCTTGGCATCAAGATGAAGATAAAGTCGATTCCCGGTCGGCCGAGATGAAAGCCGAGCGTCCCGGGGCGTCCGACACCTTGTTAGACGAGTTGGAGCATGGCACCCCTCGAGGAAACGACCATTTGTTACCAGCATCCTTTCATTCTACCCTTGGTCACCTCTTTTCTTCTTGGCCTCTCCCTCTCCCCTCCCTCACCATCCCGGCCGGTGTCCACTGCCCTCCTGTTCCTTCGTGAAACGGTGAATCTTCCTTAAGCTCGAGAAAGAGCTTCGAACCGAATTTACACCGATCAACCCCCTCTCTCTCACCGATAGAATGTCCTCCATCGGACGGCTTATTGAGTCGGGATAATACGACGCTATTGAGTCGGTTGCAAAGGGAATCCTCCGGACAGAGATAATGTAATTAAACAACGGTGGCACAAAGAGTCCAAACTAACCTCTGATAAAGTCGTATTTCTCTTTTCTTCTTCTTCTTCTTTTTTTTTTTTTTTTTGTAAAAAGATATTCCATCGTCTCGAGCAAGCACACGTTACTTTATCGATAATATCAATAGTTGACCGTAGGCACATCGACACACATCGATGGTTCAGTTTAATCGGCAAAAATTACACGCTCCGTGTGTGAATATTTAAACAGAAAAATTGCGGAAAGTGGAATTACGTTACACGCGAAACGCAGGAGAAGAAAATTGCTCGTCCCGAATTTGACGCAAGAGTTTCCACGTTGAAATTGACATATATTACACGGGTTGCTGGTGGAAAAATGATGGTGGTGCGGAGATGATTCGAGAAACCGCTACGTAAATTGTGTTACGGTGGAACGCAAACGGCCACGCTTAAGCGTATGCAAAGCGCACGTATCCGTTGGATTGACATAATCACAAGGAGTTGTAAGGATGCAGTTATAATCGCGTTCGACGTTTCACTGTAATTTTCTTTTTACCAAAGCTGGCGTATTACGTATTAAAGCAACAACCAGTGGTTCGCCGATAATGACAACAAACAGCAGGCTTCGAAATAATATAAATCAGCCGATCGACGATTATACCGCGAGCCAAATTCTTGTGCTGCTCGACCGGAAATTTTCATTACGACGAAAATAATAAAAAAAAAAAAAAAAAAAAAAAAAAAAAAAAACGAGGCGCCGAGAAGCGATTTGCCTCAATTAAATGGAAATCTCCTAAAGACAATAATCGCAAAGCCAAACATCCTTTCGATTTTTCCTTTTTTCGAAAGGAATTTAAAGACAAGAAGATTATTTTCACAAGCGTGTTTACGCACAGATTGCGTTCGTAAACGACACAAAACTTTACACCAAAAAAAAAAAAAAAAACATTCGACTCGTCGCCAAAGAGAGAAAAGACTCGAACCGTCTTTGTGAAAATTCCCATAAATCACGCGCCACGCTGGGCTACGAGTTGGAAAAATTTGGACGTGAAAGTGACATGTGTGCAGGCGTACGCGTTTCCACTTCCAGCGGGGGGAGAGGGGTTGCAACGCGGCTCATTCGGATAGGAGCCACCTCGTAAGTAACCTTGAGTAAATCAGTACCCAAGGTGGCTGTAAATCTGTCTCCCTGGAGCAGAGTCGCGGCGTTGGCAACACGATGGAGCGGTGCGAGTTGCTCACCCCCTGCCCCCCCCCCCACTCTTGTGCGTGGCCTATAAGGGCTCATAACGGCCGGCGGACAAGTGTTATGGTATGGCTTATAAGTGAATGCCACCCTCTAATCGGAAAATACGAGCTCGATTGTCGAGCGAGGGTGGAAATTCTCTCTCTCTCTCTCTCTCTCTCTCTCTCTCTCTCTCTCTTTTGCCTAACCCACCAACAACCTCCCCCCCCCCCCCTATCGCGGCATCCTGGTTTTTTAAGCGCCTCCTTTATGAACCTTGTTCCGTCTCTATTTCTCTGTCTCACCCCCGTTCGTGCATTTTTTCCCTTCGCCTTCTATTTTCTCCACCCCCTTTCCTTTTTTTTTTTTTCTTTCTAAACGGTACGCGTGACCCACCGACTCCGAACCGCGCGCTCCTTTTATGGCCGAATTTGTAACTTTAAATTGGCGGCCTCGCGCCACCACTCTCAGCCCCGATCCGAGAGAGGTTTCCGCACCGTGAAATTTCGTGGCTTCTTTTTTTTTACGGGCTGATTTACTGGATCGCGCGGCGGGCGAGGAGGCGGGCAGAGTGACTTTCGAACGCCGCGATTTTTCGTGGATTTATGGCCTGCGAGGTCTTGACGACCTCGGTGATTATTAATACGAATATCGCTGCGGAGGAGGTGATCCTTTTCTTCTTCTTCTTCTTTTTTATTTTATCCTTGTTTTCGTCCGTCCTAGGGTCCACGGTATTAAATTCCTCTCGAAGGAACGGGTGAATCTCCTCACTTCTGATTTCTTTCTTTATTCTTTCACGTAGCAACAATCGATTCAAACGAATCTACTAACCAGAAAATGACGGCGAATTGCAGCCACCGTCGTAACGATCGGACGAAGGCTCGAGCCGAAATTAGCGTCCACGTTGTGAAGGGATACGCGTTCGAGAGACGAGCAAAAGGCACGCGGCTTAGCACCCTCGGTCCGGAGGCAACGATAAGCTCGTTGGGATGATTTGCTAAGCTCGCTTAACAAATAGAAGGATAGATGGCGACGTTCGAACCCTGCCAAACGCCAGTAACCGCAACGCGCCGTACCAACCCCCCGATGATACGACGAATTACACGCGGATCAGCACCACTCTGTGCTTCGATTCGATACACTAGGCTACGACGTTACATCGTGTCGAGCGATACACGACTCCTTATGGTCCCCAAGATGATACCAGGATAAAGGAATCACGGCGAAGATTCGATGGTTTTGTCTCTCAATGGGGTAGCTAGCGTTACGTCGTAAATGGATTGTGCTTCACTGTCAATTTCCCTCGCGTTAAATTGCTCTTTCCTTTGTTAAATGATATTTCCAACCGGTGAGTTCCTTCCTTTTATTTCCATTGAAAGAGATTTAAAATCGAAGTCGAAATTTCGACTCGAAGGTGTTTGAAGGTGAAATTTGTCACGTGTAATTTTGCAAGTTAAGTTTCGCAGCGGCTAGACATTGAAAAATGAGGGGTCATTCGTTAACCCTTTCGATACCATACAGGTCCATATAAAATTCGTGTCAATTCATAGTTCATAAAAGTGACACTTGGTTATAAGTGGCATCGAATCTATATATAAGGAAAACTATCAAACGATATAAAAAGTTTTTTCCATTCACACGTCAAACGTATTAGTTTGGAACTCGTATTATTTATATAAATTCGAAACGAAAAAAAAAAAACATTTCAATCGTCGAACAATAACGTTAACAACGAGACAAATTTTACAAAAAGTATCGCAAAGACTAATTTTGTTCAAATTATTACCAAGTCTTGAATTTGTACTAGCGCTACGTTGATATTCCAAAAATCACTATCGTCGTACATACGTTCACTCCTGTTTACTCCTGTTTTTAAACATTTCGTACAAAATTACGTTGCTAAACAACTTTATAAACTTTATAAAGTTGTTACTACAAAACGTTCTCAAGTATGATTTCTTCCCACCAATCTGCTACAAAATTCAACTGTTGCGCTCGTTATGTATCGTAGCTGTTCCATATTCGCGATTAAATTGTCCGCTGTGAGCAAAGATGAAGCCGCATCGAAAGGGTCGAATCAATCCCAGTTAACGATACTCCTCCGAGCGAACGATCTTCCGTATTACTGACAATCGTCGGCGGCCGATTTCCATATTTCCCTCTCGTAACTCTCGTCGGCCCCTCGATGATACAGGGACAGGTATTAAATTATTCGCCTGTACGTGCAAACACGCCGCATAATGGCGTGCGCTGAAACGCAAATAGAGCGAGTCGCAGCCGATTGTAGACGTAAGGTAGGTATCTCCCGGCCATCCGCACGACAGAGAGCTGATCGCTCGCTGTTTCGCGGCAAGGTTCCACCTCGTTACCAGTTTCCATGCTCGAGGAGAGGAGCTGGCGAGGAGCCAATTACGGGCACGCGATCCCGAGTCGTGTCGAGGAGACGCGCGAGAAATCTCGTCGGGCGTTTCCGCGAATATTTCATACGCGATAGGATCGGTGAAAACCGCGAATCTCGCCCAATTCGCCGGCGAGAGATGAAAAACAATTGAGAAACGATCTTCGTCGTTGAGGAGAAACTGGGTTAACTTTCCTGAAGTTAAGAGCACAATCGAACGGTTCGATATGTATGTTGTTATTTCAAGCAGAGACTGAAACCGAAATATTGCGAGGTTTAGGTTTATTATACCGGTATTTGCTTCCATATTATATCGTAATATAACCGCTATTTGGGAAATCGGTTTTAATATAAGACGGTCATACCGGTATTTTCATAGGTATTTTATCGGTATTTCATGTCCACAACGGTAAAAATGCCGAAATATATACCGGTACGGTACCACTTTACTGACGAAAACACATTTTTCATTTTCTACGTACTACAGAGACTCTTATTAATATTCGGACATCATGCTATTCAAAATATTGTTATGGATTTCGACTGTTTATAATAGTAAATTAGAAATTTTTAATATTATAGAACATTTATTATAGTTTATAGTAACTTAAATTTTATTTATTTATTGCACATAATTTTCTTAATATCAAACAATAAACTGAACTATGTCGAAATGTGGCGTGGCAAAAATATTCGAACATTTGAAGAACTACAATATTTGAACCTGAAAATTGCTGACATAAACAATAATTAATATTTTGTTACGTAGCCCTTAACTTCAGTAATATATCGCAGACGCTTAGGCATATTTATATCCAGTAATTTTTTTCAAGTAATTTAGCGTAATATTCTTCCATTCTACGATTAATCGTTGTTTTATCTCCTTTTTCGATTTATCGACTTACGACAATTAGTCATTTTTCACCGAGAAAACGACAATTAGTCATTTTTCACCGAGAAAACGTATCGAGAAATCGATCATCTTTTAAAATTAAGTAAGAACATCGTGGCTGATATTGTATGGAGATACAATGATTAATTAGTATTAGAAATAATAAAGGATACGTGTGTTAAGCGTCATCAAATTTACTATCGGCAGCTTTATGAAAACATTTAATCATTGTCTCCTTTTCCTTTTCGAATAAATTAATATTTTATTTACCGGTATTATACCGAAATACATCTACCGACCTCGTTTTGATAGCATCATACCAGTATTCGCATCATTTCGGTTTCATCAAACGAAATCGAATAGTAACCTAAAAATCCTGGTATTTTACTGGTATCCGTAATACCGATTCGGTCTCTGAAATTTTCAAGACTACTCAAGATAGTGCTTCGCGGCAATTATCACAGCGAAATTAATTATCCCGTCACGTGACAGACGCGACAGATTCGAGAGACGACAGTTTTTTTGAAGATTACGGAGTAAGAAATATTTGTCAGCCCCTTTTTTTCAAGTGAGAGATAACCCAATCTCCGGGGGAAAATCGATCATTTTTTCCACACGCACAAAAAAGAAACAGAAAAACTATGAAGAGCATCCTTGAACGAGCGTCGAAGAACGATCAGAGAAATTTGTCATCAACTTCTACGTTTTTAACTGAAACAGCAACAAAAAA
>NW_025109550.1:1776381-1786825 GCF_011392965.1 Frieseomelitta varia
AAAAAAAAAAAAAGAGAAAAAGAAAAAGCAAAAATAACACATTACATTTTTACTCTGTTTAGCCGCATTTTTCCGTTCGCGTCACGTGACGCATGATATAATGTCTTTGTTAAAACTGTCACTCTGAATCCGCTCATTTTTCAAATGAAACGCTGTATCAAATATTTTTGCAAACGAACCGTGCACTTATAGAAGACAGCCCATCTCGCAGAGAGGAAAACGCAGGCAGTATCGCTGGTCAAAGCAGCGCGAACTTTGGAAGCAACTGATAACAAATGACGCTCGCTGCATCACTCGTATTAGAAACACAGTGAAAATGTTAAATTTATTCGATTTCTAAACGCGTTATGCAATAATTAAGATTAACAATTAATATTTCTCGGCAAGAGGAGCACTGTCAAAATTTTCAAACAACGCAAACTCGCTACGTGTTTGGCTAAACATATCTCAGTCGACGAATAAAAGTTAATGAAGCGATAGAATTTGCAAATCGAAGCCAGCCGATTGTCCGTCGATGGATTCCATTTCCACGGGGTCTGACCTAACACGCAGAGAAAAAGGAAACACGATTATCGTTAAGTTTTGACACGCCCCGGGCATGCCGACCAAGCGAATTCAACTTGTGGAAATCCCAACAGATTGCCACGGGGTTTTGTCGCCCGTCGGTGGCCTCCCTTTTCATGGTGGTTTCCTCATAAATAAAAATAACCATCGCACCCCTCGAGGGATGCGTATACGCGATATCGCTTTCGTGTCTTCTCACCCTGCTGCTCGAAATCAGAAAGAATTGTCGCATTTCATTCCTTTCTTTCTTCCTTCTCGATGGAAGGTCCGCTCTCTCCCTCTTTATAGAAATTTCTCTGCCACAGATATTTCTATACCTCCCGACACAGTTTCCACGTTTCTACGTCCACGAATCTCGTCCCTTCGTTTATCCTACGTTGTCTTCGAATTTCTTCGAATTTTCTCCAGATCGAGAAAGGCGAAACAATTATCAATTATTTTTTTTTTTCTCTCTCTTTCTTGCGTTCTAACGGGAGAACGCAATCACGTTCTTGGTTTGACGCGGTCTTTAGCGAGATCAAAAGCATGGCAGCGAGACAGCGAACCGTAGAAAATCGTTTAAAAAGCAAGCAACGAGACCGTTGTCAGAGGGGATTGTCTTTAACGCGTATGCACTTGTCCATATGGTCCTGGTGCCTGGTACGCGATAACAGCAAAGGGGATCCGTTATTCTCGTGGCCCTGGTGTCCCGGTGTCAGGAGGGTGGAGACGCTCGGTTATGGCACCCATGGGAGTTTGGCCGCGGGCTACGCAACGAATACGACCCTCTCTCTCTCTCTCTCTCTCTCTCTCTGTCTATGGCTATGTAGATACACGCATTACGGGATTTTCAAGCTGATTCTCCACGTGGACTTTTGCCATCCACAGTCCCATGGCCTAGACGCCACCGCTTTACCCTCCTGTAATCTTTCCGCTGCTCTGTCCATCTTCCTCCATCTTCCTCCCTCCGACTGTTTATAGCCTCGTCCCGTCTTCCTCCAGCATTTTCCTCCATTTTCTCCCTCTCGTCCACTCAGAGTGCGTTTACTTGCGGGTGGAAGCGGTGCCAAGACCGCAAGGATAACATCCCCCAGGGAGAGGCTTGACCAGGGGGTGTACAGCCAGCCCCGCGGTCAGCCACCGATACCGCACACCAAAAGCCAGAGAATTTGCCAACCTGGCGAAAATATGTTTGGGATCCGCATTCTCTCTTCTCTTTCGTGTCCGCCGCAATTCTTGAACGCGACGTGCCACGGCAAGCGGGGGTGAGAGGCACCGTCATGGAATCTACTTTACGGTAGAGTACGGTGGAGATCGAGCCATTTTCCAATGGCCGAGCTGACCTCGCCGAACGCTCTGGGGGACGGAGAGATTTTTTTTTTTTTTTCGGGGATAGCAAGCAAGCAGCGCGGGTTTCAGGGGATTTTCGCTGGGAATTTCTGACGCTCCCTCTGATGAGATTCTTTCTCGAATTGTGGGCGACGTCGCTTTGGAAAGTGAGCCAAATTACGTTCCTCCAAAGAGAGGCACGAAAGTGTTGTTTTGAAAATCGTTTTAAAAGCAATTTAAAAGGAAATTTCAATTTCACTGATCGATCGAATCTCCCGCCGCGATATTTATTTCGGTGCTTAATCGAAGTGTTTAATAAAAAAAAAAAAGAGAGAGAGAGAGATCATTAAGCTCCGCGTACGCTGGTAGCCGAGGGATGAAAAGCATCGAATTTGTGGGCGTAGACGAGTCAATTTAAAAGGCTAATTTCCTGACGGAAGCCCGTGGGATCCTCCTCCGACTTCCCTTTGTCGCCCTTCTTCGCCTCACGGAGAAAACTCTGCCCCCGGCAGAGACGACGCGACGGGGGTGGTGTATCCAGGCTCAAAAGTAAACCAATTTCGTGGCTTGTTTAAAGCCGAAGCCGGGATAGGATGGTCGACGAGGCCACGGTCCCCCGAGTTATTTCGCGTAGGTAACGCGCCGTGAAATTACGATGATACGCGAATCAATGGACTTCCAGGGCCCCGGCGGCTCTGTTCCTCTGCCCTTTTCGCACGCGTGAGAATGCCTGGGAATTTCGATGATCGATCTGCCCAGGCCGTCTTCAAGGGGGTGACGTGGCTACGGCTCGATGATCTCCACGACATCGCCGCCATTTTATAGCCTCTGTTTTATTTTCTTACAAAGCCTCGCGCCGAACTAAATCCTATTCTTAACCTCTCGCACTGGAATGACGTACCACGCACGTCGAGAATTTTTTTGCTCCAAAATTGTAATATTTTCTTTCTCTTAGTTTTATTTAGGTAAGTTTCAATTTTTCAGTTGTTACAGTAGTAGCTCAGTTTTATTTTCTCAGTTATATTTAAGTGAAACAAAACAGGCAAAACAAATAGTAAATTTATTACTTCCCAATAATTTCTATCCAGTGACGACCGAGGTCGAAAAGAAAGCGACGAGTTATTGTATACGGTTTCGGTCGCTCGTTATGGTCCGCAATATCAGCTGCCAGCGCAAACGCTTAAGAGACAAAATAATCGAGAGGCTCGTGGCTCCTCGTCGAGCAAATTTTCCAAGTTTTCTGGCATTTGATCACGATTATAAGGAATTGTGAATTTTCATCCAAATCTTCTTTGTTTTTCCAAATTTCTGACGTTTGATACATATCACGCAAGTCCATTTTCCACACCGTCGTTCCAATCGTGCCCTCCTAATGAAATTTCTAACAAGATGTCCTCTCCCTCTGATGAAATAATAACCAGGAACCTCGCTCGAGGAGAAACATATCGATCAGCCGGTTGTATCGTTAGGTATTTCTGCTCGTAACGCTCGAACGTGAGAAGTCGTGAGGCGAGCGTGGCTAAGCGGATATCGAGTTCTCGCTAACGAGGCCGGCGAATCCTCCTTCTCCTCAGCTCGTGTCGGGTCGTCCTGATCAAACACATTAGTCTTCGCTTCCGGTCGAGCGTGCCAGTCCAAAGTGGGCTAGGTAGATGACAGTCTATTGTCGTTGACGCGGCGCAGCTCGCGAACGCTCGCTCGTTTGCCGAGGAAATGGGAAAGTCGAGTGGCTCTCTCGACCCTCTATTGTCGATCGGGCAGGGCCTATCTTTCGATATTTCCTGTGTTTAAAAAGAACCATTGTCGATGAATGACGATTGCTCGTGACGAGGGGCTAGTTCGACTAGTTCCATCAAGTACGGCAAAATGGATAGGTATAATGTACTCGTCAGGTTCAGAAATTATATCTGAATAATGAAATATTCCGAATATCATTCCGATCGATTTATTCTCGTTGATTGTGAACTTGCGTTGCAATTACGAGCGACGCTGAGAAAATTCAACTCTATTTCGTCGGAGGGACTAATTACCAATCCGAAATATTATAATCTAAGCCAACGATCATGGAAATTACTAGGAACAGAGATAGAAAAAAACATGTTAGAAGGAACTATTGTCGCTGAATGAACGATTGCTTCTTACGAGACACTGGTTTCACTGTTCCATCAAGCAAAATGAATGAGGTGTGGGTAAGCACGACGAGGAAATATGTAAAATGTACTCTGCAAATGCAGAAATTACATCTGAATAACGAAACATTCCGATCGACGTCGATTCTGAAACTTGCGTTGTGATCCACGAGCTCTCGAAATTCTCATTCTCGGTCAAAGGATAACTAATTACACCGAGAGAGTGTCAATAATTTGAACGAACACGGAAATGACGAAAAACAGCGAAGGATACGCAAATCCGTGCATCCGTGGCGTGGATAGTTGAGAGCCGAAACAGAACGGGGGAGGAGATCGGTAATGGCGAAACGAATTTTGCAAGAAAATCGGAGAGCAATTCGGCCATTTCTCTTTGCGCTGCATAACTTTGCATGCGGCCATCTTTATCGCACTCGTGGGAACACCAGCCTGGCCGTAGATCACCGGCGCAATATTGTGCAAAACGCGGCTACGCGCTTCTCTCTCTCTCTCTTTCTCTTTCTCTCTGCCTCCTCTGCCTCGCTGCCTCCGCTATATTTCACTCCTCGCGGTCGCGCTCTATCCCGCGAACATCCCATACGTCGGTCTCTCTCGCTCATGGGAGTAGCTACATTCAATGTGCCGGCCATATCTCAGCAACGAGAGACACTTTAATGAAAAATCATACGGCGAATGCACGTACCGCTGGGTATAGAGCAAATATTTCAGCCGGAATGAGATTTTAGACGGGAATAAATAAGGAGTTAGAGTATCCACGGCCGATCGTCGCCATTCTTCTACGGTTGCGTGGAAATCGCGGGGCTCCGTAGGATTTTGTTTCTCCTCTTTTCCTTTTTTTTTTAGAAGGGACGCGAGAGAAAGATTGCAATTATGTCATCTCCTCTGTTCACTTGACATCCAGATTCTGTCTTATTTAATTTTTACGCTGTGCTTGCGTGTAGCTAGAAACCCGGCCAATCCAAATTTCCGGGAACGTGCTCGAGATTTAAGTTTTTAACCACTCGCGCTGGCAACTGATTGCGGACCATAACGAGCGACCGAAACCGTATACAATGATTCGTCGCTTTCTTTTTGAACTCGTCGACACGATATCGCTGGATAGAAATTATCGAGAAGTAATAAATTTGTTATTTCTTTCGCCTATTTCGTTTTACTTAAATATACTTACAACTGAGAAAATATTGCAATTTTGGAACAAAAAATTCTCTCAATGATTCTTTTTGAACTCATCGGTACGATAGAAATTATTGAGAAGTAATAAATTTATTATTTCTTTCGCCTATTTCGTTTCACCTAAATATACTTAAAACTGAGGAAATATAATTTTTGAACGAAAAAATTCTCGACGTGGCACGTCATTCCAGCGCAAGAGGTTAAGGAAGAAACGCGTACGTTACGCCTCGATTCTATCTTCAAATCCCAAGGAAATTATTCTCCGTACGATGTTTCCATCCTGCCTCCGACAAAAATTATCATCCCCCGCCGTCCTTCGGATTGTCCGCGAACGATTCAATAATCAGCTCGAGTCAAGCTCGACGTTTTCGATGTTCGACGAGCTGACGCGCCGAATTCGATGTTCTTCATCTTTCCATCGTCTCATTACCATGGTTATTACCGTGCAGTGGGTACTGACGCGGCGGCGGCGTCGTTTTCCAATTCGGCGTCGTTTTCCCCTGGAGCGGTCTCGAAGCGGCGCAACGCGACGCGCGAGAAGAGGAAAAATTATCTTATCGCGGACAATAATCCCGATCTCCCGTGGGAGAAGCCAGCCACGCGCGACGCAGTGGGCGTGCGTTCGCGGATTAGGGAACATATTTCGTAATCCGCGATAGATACGGAGCTGAATATTCGGCCACCCTGTGCTTGCACGATGTTGCAGCAGCAACCCCATCAGTAGGGAGAACACAAGCCCGAGCGAATTATTATCACGAAGATCCTCATGTATCTCAATGACGCATCGTTTCACACGGGACTTAAGGTTTAATGGACTGCTGGCCCTATCCTCTCTCCCCTCCTCCGCTCGTGTTTTTGTCGGGGCCTGACCACCCCCTACGCGTCTGTTAGCCTGTTCCCCGGCTTCGAGGGAGAGAAAGAACACGGACAGGAACACGTGAAACGCGTGAAATCGCGTGGTAATTTCGCGACCACGATTGGAGATGCGAGCGTGTAAGGGACTGTGTGATGGGACTGACGTCGCCGAGACTGAATTCGGTAACGAGATTGCGGGGCGACGTGGGACGAAACGTGGGCCGTCGGTGGGGTGGTTTCTTTGACGGGAGGGAGTTTCGCGTGACGTGGGACCGTCTCGGTGGGTCTTTTCTTGGGAGAATACCCGTCCCGGGTAATTTTTAATTCCACCGTCAGACCGACCGGAGATTAGCCTTCTTGGTAATTAAAGTGTAAATCAGAGAAATGATTTAGTCGTGAGACAAGCAAGAATGTATTTCTATCGATTACCCTTGTGTATACTTTCTTCTTTGTTACATCAATTCCGAGTATATATTTAAGAGAGATTTTTATTCTAAGCCTAGCAGCGTCACGTATTAAAATCTCACGAAATCGATCGGTCGATGGAAATCGAGAAAAAAAAAAAAAAAAACGAAGAAACCCGAGGAGATCAAATAATCGCGAAACTATTGCCCCGTTCCCCGCGAGGCAATCTCCCCGAGCGATCGTGGCGCCACGTTCTAAAAATTCGCGCCGCGCCAAGGAGATAATAAAATTACCGGTATCGTGTTAATCAGACCGCGCGAGTAACCAAACGATCCTCCACATCCGGGCACGCACACGGAGAGCAGCGCACGGCGATGGGCGGGGGAGGTGGAAAGGAAACGTCGTTGGTATTAATCCGTACCGAGAGGCAAAGGAACTGGTCGCCACGGTGTGCCTTAATTAACGAGATTTTAAAAATGCGATGGCAATTTCAATCCAGCCAGACTAACTTCAGCTCCGAGGGTAATTCTATTAGGCAGTGGCGTAGCATCGTAAAGGGTTGAGAGCGAGAGACAGACGGACAGACAAAAAGAGAGGGAGAGGAGAAGCATAGTTGGAGAGAGAGAGAGAGAGAGAGAGAGAGAGAGAGAGAAGCGAGCAAGCGAAAGGAGGAACGACAGTGGCAGGGGTGTACTGCCCCCTGGGGCACCCTCACGCTAACTGGCTGCGACTGTGCCACGGACCCCTTTACGATTCTGACTTAATTTATGTATCATCCGAGAGTTAAGTAATTTCTCCTCACGAATTACCTCCATCCCGCTGACTGAACGAATTTCTTCTTATGCTTCCTTTCTTTCTCCGTTCTCGTTCTCTCGTCTTCTTCCTCTCACGTCGCTACCCCGTTCTTTGTCCGAATCTTCTTCCATTCGAATCTTTGCTCGGGTAATTTATTAAAATACTTTGATTGACAATTGTCGATCATTCACATTGTCGCAACTGAATAACAGATTTGACGAGTGAAAAACGAAAATGCAAATACACGTTCTCGAAAGCGATTGAGATTTTCCAAGTTCCTGAAAATCGTTTTCGTTTGCCAGTAAGGCAGTAACCGAGTGATACTTACTTTGTTTCAAGAATAATGATCAATCGTCCTCCCGCACGAGAAACGTTTCGAGACGATTTTTTAATTTAAGAAAAGAGGAAAGAGCACTGTTGCCAGGAAATTTCATCCGATAAAGAGAGAGGAAAAAAAAAGTTTCGTCGTTCGCTGGCCTTGAACGACGGTGGTAAATCGAAGAGCAGGGTAGATTATTTAAAATTTCCTCGAACGCTCAAGCGCTCAGCGGATTCTGCCACGGCGCGGCGCTCGCACGGCTAATTAAAACGCGAGAAAGTTTCGCGGCAGCCCCGAGGAAACGAGTTTAAATCTGTTTCAGACCAGTTTCCAACGAGCGGTGCCTTAGTGGCTCCCTCGTGGACCGTTTCCAACGTGACTACACCCCCAGCACTTTATTACGAGTCTAATCTATCTCGGCGCCGCGCCGGCCAAACGGGGTAGGTATTTAACCTCCGAGCTAATTGCTTCCTTTCGAATCTCTCGAAGAAACAAGAAAGAAACATTTCTCAACTTCAATCCTCCGGTAAGCTTCGAAATCTACCGAGTGCTCGTGGAAAATTCATATCTCTCTCCCCGAACAGGATTCGCTTATCTATCTCCCTCTCCATTTACGAATTGCCGATCGGCGGAGGATTTGTCAAACTTCAACGGACACTTAAGCAATTATAAACTTCTATCGAAATTTCTGAAGAAAGAAATTCAAGAGAAAGCTTCGAGAGAAATTTACCGCAACGTCAACTTTTACCGCACCGGAGATGAATTGATCAAAGCGGAGGAGAATTCAAAGGACAAAAGGACGATCCACCTGGCGGATGAATTTGCGAACCCAGTTGTGTAAGGTGGCGTCGTTAAATGATTTAGGCGTAGCGAGATCGAAATCAGAAATTGGCGAACGAGAGTCGCCCGGCTGATCACCCAGGAAACATGTGGCCGACGTGAAACGTGCTCGCGAGGGATGCGCCTGTTACGCTGGTAATTGCATCTTACACCAATGAGCAACGAATTACCAGGTAATATATTACCTCAAATTATAGGTGATAACCGACGGGACATTACGATCGCCACTTGGACCAGATGGGTCGATCGGGTCCGTTTTCGGTGGCGATCCGCGCCACGGCATATGGGAACCCCAATAAATATTCTTAACCAAGGCTGGCCCTTTTGAATCATTCTTTCTCTCTCTCGCTCTCTCTCTCTCTTTCTCTGTTTCTAGAGTGGACAGCGTCTAAAAGTTGCAGCTATTACAAATTTTACAAAATTTTTATTTCGTCTTATTTGTTTCGAAAGCAAGAGCCGGAAGCAAGATCACGGAAAGATCCCAGCCGATCTTAGAAACAGGGCACGTGCTGTAAATGTTTCAAAGAAAAATGTTCGGATCGTGTTCCAACAACGGAAGCACCGTCTCCTTCCTCTTCTCGCCACGCGTTATTCTTTATGGCACTTTGAATCCTTTATTCTTAATGGAAGGAGCAGCTATCTTCTAAATCTTCGCGCGTTTCATATTTTAAAACATCCGCTTAACCGCATTTCCATTTTGCGCGCATGTGGCGCGGTGTGCGCGCGTATGTGTTGCCAACTTCGCCGCGCGAGGCGAGCAAAGCAGCAGCGGAATTCCAAGGAAGCGTTATCTCTAATGCGTCGCGCGATTTCGCGAAATCCGTGGGCAGAGAGCAGTTGTTAAAAATACTTCGCGGTAAAACCGAGGGTGTTCCCTTCCGAAGTGCACCGCCCCCCGCCCTCGCTGTTTCGCAGTTTCGCGACCCCCGACAACAATTTTCGTCCCTTTCGTTTTTCCGCGTTTACTCTTTACTGTCGCGGCGGGGCTAACTGCGACTTTATAACAGGACGATTATAGCGGAAAGCTAATTTCCAACTAGCTTCAGAGCTCTCGTCCTCCTCTCTATTTCTCGCTCGCGCTCCCGCCTTCTCTACGGCCCCTACGTTCGCGCAGCTAACTTCGTTAATGTATAATCCGGGGTGGCTCCCCGGGGCTGCGTTCCCCGTGATATAAAATCAGTAAGCTTTAGTAAATTTCGTTTAAACAATCCAGTAAACAATTTTCCGCCGCTCTGCACGGCAAAGTAACGGCACCCTGGTGGCACCTGTACGCCTGCAACACTTCCTACCCCCTGGCACATTTACCCCTATCGTCGGCCTCGTATCGCCACCCCCTCCCCCTCCCCCCGCCGTCCTCACCCCCTCCACACCTTTTGCATTTCGGACGTTCTACTTCGTGGAAGAACCAACCACGGCACAGACCGAATGTCTGTCATCCTGGGATTAATCTGGTTAAGCGTTCGTACAAAGTTCGCACCCCGTTTTAACCGAGGCTGCTCGAGGAAATTGTCACCAAAGCTAATTCGCGAGAGAAATATTCGCTAATACGATAAAACACGAACGTTTCGTTCGAGATCATTTCCACTCGGCGGCGATTTTTACACGGCGCGACATTTCACGCAGTGAAATTCTAATTGCGTCGCCTGTTAAATCGGCCGTGTTTCCGAAGGAACGAACAACGAGCACTGCCGGATGATTTATATATCGGGCAAACACGGGCGAGCGACGCGTTCGCAACGCGTATTTAGTTAAAATCAGTCCGTAATTCCAGGGGTAGAGCAACGAACGCGTCGGAGCTTCGTTCGCGGTCCGAGAAACGAAATCCACCGGAAATATCCATCCTAATTGCACCGGGTGGTTTGCAATCGCCCCCCAGGATGGAACGCATTTTTCAAGGAACAAACAGCGAAACGGCGTTTCGCAATCCGTGGGAGCCTTAAAAGGCCGCGAATTATTATTCATCCGGCGTGCATTCCGGGAGACAGCGTAGGTGCGGCACGGATAGTGATAAAAATATCTATAACTCAAAAAAAAAAAA
>NW_025109550.1:1786897-1825232 GCF_011392965.1 Frieseomelitta varia
GAGGAAAATAAAAAAAAAAAAAAAAAAAAAGAAAAAAAAAAAGGGAAAAAAAGAAAAAGAAGAAAGAAAAACAGCCACGGAGAAAGAGGCACAAATCATTGGGCGGGATGTGCAGGGGAGGTTGGGGGTGGGGAGAGTGAGCGCGAGTGTGGGCGAAAAGGGGGGTTAGAGGTCGGTCTCCCGGGGGATATCGAACGCGGTCATAAATCGCAAATCAAAACGTGTCAAACGGGCCGGCCGCGAAATTAAAAGTGACGGGCGAGCGGCGTGTATTGTGCACGGTTGCATATCGGCACCGTGAAAACCGGCCCGCCATAATTGTGAGTTACGGTGATCACGCAAGGGGCATTTATTTATTCGCCGCGGCGCTCGTTATTTATGACGAAAATGCATCAGCGGTCTGTATCTGCGCGTCCCCGTGTACCCGCCGCGTATCCTACGCCACCGTATCGATGACGCGCCGATATTTTATCGGAATTTTCGAAACCCCCCTCCTATACTCCCGCCCCCCCTCACCCCATCGCGATCCAACGCCCCGGTGCACTTTTGGCGTCGTGCGCGTCGCGAAACGCGCGAACCACCGGTCAACCCCTTCCGAGGAAAATACATCGATTCCTCGACCTCACGCACTTTGCAAGTTACACGTTTCCGAGATCCTTCGAATTCCTTCCATTTTCTCGAGAACACGAGAAACATGAAAACGAAACGGAATGGAATTGACATCGAACAAAATCCTCCTCGAATGTCGCCGAAAATGATTAATAACCGAGGTAACAATACGATTTGCGAAAACTCGCGGAGGCGTTGAAGATGGCGATGGTTCCGCGTTGGAGGATGAATGTTTCACCGGAAAGTTGGTCGACTCGCGGCCGAGTCTTCTTCCGCTCGGGTGTAGAGCGCCTCAGCGCGTCGAAAGGACGCTTGGAAAAACCCTTTAACGAGGAAACTTCCTCGCTGAAACGAGCCACTTGAACGTTTTTCGAGAGGGTTGGCCGGTTTAAATATTCGAAAAGCACGGGTTGGTGGTTTTTGCCTCGGTGCCCGTCCCTCTTTCTCTACTGCCGCGGCCGCCGCCTCATCCCTGTTCCACATCGGACCGCCATGACAGTTCTAATTTAACGCTAGCTAACGACGGAAAAGGGGGAAGGTGTTACCCCGTTCCAAGCCTCGCTCCTCTCGCTCTCCGAAACCCTCGACACGCCGTGTAGCGTTGCGCGTCCACGAGGGGGGGAGGGGGGAGGGGGGAGGTAGCACACATTCAGAGGCTAACAATGTACTGTTTCGGGACAACGAATAAACAAAAAACAGCGATTCTCCATCAAGTTGATTGGCAGCGCGTCGGAGGATTTACGATGCGGATTTTTGGCGAGCACGGTCCAACGGCTGCTTTTTCAATGGCACCGGCCCGGCGTTTAGACGTTAACGTTGAAATAATTTAAATTACCCGGCGAAAATTGTAATTAGCCCGGTGCCCCCCCCCCCCTCCCCTCGCCCCTTCCCGGCCCGTGTAATCGGGCGTGCAGAAAATTGCGAGAGGAAGGAACGTTAATTATGCGGACGTGACATAATGGCCCCGAAAACGACTTCGCGCGGCACCCTGGACAAGCGCGTTTTTGCAATTATTTTTAAAAGCGACAAATTTCGCGTCGCGCCGGTGCAGCGGCACCGCTCTTGATGAATTGTTTGTTTAAACAAAAAGGTGCGCCAAACCGGCCAGCGTTTCGTGTCCGCGGCGCGGAAATTATAGGGCGACTTAATTGGGACGCCGGTTGTAATTGGACGCCATTATTTTTCTGTTAAAACGTCGCGGTAGTTACACTTGGCGCACGAGCGTCCACGGAGGCCTAATGAGCGGTAATCAGCGAATTAAACGATACGCTTTCGAAATCTTCGTTTCCTCCTTTCTCTTTCTCTCTCTCTCTCTCGGTCTCTTTCTTTCGAGACACTTGTTTTTCTTGTAAAATGGTAATTAACAGAGACAGATGTCGGAAAATATACTAACAAACTATTGTAAGTAACTATACCAGAAAATACACCAAAGGAAAATACAGAGCGATGCATGTAACTTACACAGAGCAACTTTGAAGTAACTTTTAAATTACGCGTCTAATGAAAAATTGTTTAGTACAAAAGTCGTATGATTTTAAGAGAGGCGTATTAAATATGACTTGTGTTGAGGAGTTACGAAATTTTCAACGTCAACTCTATTTTTTTTTTTTTTTTTTTTTATCTAGACCATATATTTTTATCGAAAGAGTATTAAATTTCAAGGAAAAAAGTATCAAGCTATTTTTTGTGCGAGACAATTTATCTCGAAAACGAAAGTATACTCGAGGAAAACACAGCTGAGAAAAATGTACATGTACGCGCTCGTTAAACCGATGTTTCTTGAGACGTTAACGCCGACACATGCCAAAAATTCCTGACATCTGTCCAACATCTTTGTCTGCGTTGTGACAAATGTGTAATTCGACGATTATGTGCGTCGGGTTCGTTTAACGCTAAGAATTATTATTCTTCCAGCACGTTAATAGCTTCGGAAACCAATAACGCGTCGACGTTACAATCGATCGAACGTGGCAACCGGCGCTGTTGCGTCGCGTTTAAACGTGTCACGCGTGCACACGCATTATCCACTCTTCAGAAACGCATTACGCAAGATTCGAAATTCCATTCCGCGGCCATCCAACCGAAAGGTCCCCGCGTGAGCGCGCGCGTCCGGCAATAATGAAAATTTTCAAATTTCACGCTCGATTATCCGCCAGCCCGCATACATGCCACCGCCATTTGGTGCTTTTACAATCGCCGATACTTTATACGTCTACGCACAATGGCCACCCTCTCTGTCCTTCGTTCACGACACCGCGTGTTACGAACAGGGAATTAAAAACCAGCCGACTAAAAGCGGACGTGTCGCGAACGAAGTTGTTTAAATTGTTCCTCACGTGTCGTACTGAAAACTAACATCTCGCAGTTGGCATTCCAGTTTAGATTTTAATACACTGCCAGCTACTGTCAAGAAAACAAAAGTGGTGACTTCGCGCCAAGATTTCAGGCCTCGTCAATTTGATGTTCAGAATTACCGACGACTAAAGCATAAAATTTCCACCAGAGACGTTAAAATGAAAGTAACAGAAGATCTTTATATTTTATAACAGGATACACGAGCTTTTATTTGTGTATTTTACGAAAAATTGTTCAAGTCTTTAAAAACACACTGTTTTACACGTATGAAATATCCAACAAAAATGATCAATTGGTCATTCTGGCCATTTTGGTAGTTCTAGTGTTAATACACATTTCTGGAAACCATTCTGCTAGCAAAATACTAATTATGCACTTGGCAATTGTTACTTTTCGGAAAGAGGCCGAAATTAACTGACTGTGAGATTTATGGAGGACCTAGTTGTAAATTCACTAAATTGTCTACGCGCGAGGAATGCGAGAGATGTAAAAATTTCTCAAAATTTGCCGAACCTTTTTTAATAAATACAAATTATCCTACGAATTCTATGATCGTATAAATATCGCATCGGCGGTGACTTAAAGGCGAGAAGAGAAATGTACAGCTTCTCAAAGTGTCAAGACGTCGAACCGCCGCCCTTCGAGCACGATCGGAAGCGAAATCTCGGTAGACAAAACAGCGACATTTGTCGAACGACCGACATTTGGCGCGTTCCTAATCGGTCAACCCCTGACGATTCACCCTTCGTCGCCTCGTCCATCATAAACGATCGCGCGAACCGACATTAAACACGACGGAGCACGGTGATGCGAAGCGCGCGTACGTGTCAGCCGGGCAGCAGCCTCGAATTCCGCGTTATCTCTCCAAGTGCATCGTTGTTGCATCGGCAGACAGATAGATAGAGATAGAGAGAGAGAGAGAGAGAGAACGGTGGACAGATGGTGCAGCGTCTCGGCAGGGCCTATGACAGGTTGCTCCTGCGCACCGGCAGCATTTCGTGGTTCATTTGCGGTACCCAGGGGTGCCATCTATTATCGAGGGTCGGCCTCCTGCCACCGTCCCGAAAGTCGAGCCTCCCTTCTCGCGTCTCCCTTCTGCCTCTCCCCCCCCCCCCGACCGAAATCTATACGCCAAGGGTGGTTGTTTACATGGTGGAAAGGCAACTCGATTTAATTCGGTGATGATTTTTTAACGAGCTCTACGCCGTTGCTGCACCGACACGGCCTCGCAGATTGGGTTTCCGGGGCCCGGTATTTTGGCTTTTCCATTTGGTCGCGGGACAACCGGCGCGCTCGTTCATTGAAGAGCGGAATTGGCTTTTGGAAAAAAGGAAAAAAAAAAAAAAAAAAAAGAACGCCAGGCGAAACAATCACCGATGAATATGAATGATTCGCCCCCTTCCTCTACGCCCCGCCGTGTCAAGCGGTTCGGTCTCGGAAACCGGTGGAAAAATTGACAGCACGCAGAAATTGGAGAGGAAAGGAGTTCAACACTACGGAGAAAGGAAGATTCGAAACGCGCGTTAAAAGAAATCAACGTCAGCGTTTAATTGCTCGAGAAACATGATTGATAACCGAATTAAAGTATCCTCAAGTATTAAGGTAAACAACTGAGCACGTTAGAGTCTTTGGTAAAAGAATGAGAGAGATCTGGAATTATCAGGCAAAAAACACGTTCGAGCACAGGATCAAGAGATAATCAACAACGATAATCAAAAAGTTAATTAAATAGGCCACCTTGCGCCGATCGGCTACCGAGTCTTTTTCGTCCCGCCCGAAGTTACGAACCTACTCACCATTTTTCCCACCCATAAATTACTGCTGTTCGCGCCGCGTCCGTTTGCTTATTCACGAAAAGCTGATCACTTGCTCGCGACGCAAGGTTTTCTTTCTCAACGATTACTCAAGTGATTAACCTCGTTCGTGGCCGACACTAACATCGGCTTTATTAAATTCCCTCGCGCTCGATCGAATTTTCGCGATCGTCCGGCCGAAATGTCGAGCCAGCTGCTTCCTTTTCCGTTGAGCCACGATTCGAAAAGAGAGAAAGACGGAATGAAAAACGAGGGCGATCGCGATCGCGATAAGGGGAGGCTAATTAAAAACGAGTAAATTAGGCTAACCAGTGGAGGAGACCTCGGCCGGTGATCAGTGTCCAACCACGCAATAATTCCGCAACAAGATTCACCGTTCTCCTTGGATGGCCATGAGCCAGGTAGCGTTCTCTCTCTTTCTCTCTCTCTTCGAGGCGGTTTTTTAGCCGCGTTCCTTTCGAGCTCGCCGCCGCCTACGGGCGTTTCATTAATCTCGCGTCTCTCAATTTATTTTGTACGTCTTGTTAGGTGCCCCGGCCCGTTCTCGGGTGGTTATGTCTCACTCAAGAGGAGAAGAACGCGCGCGATCCCGTGCTGGGTGATAATGAAAAGCGGACGCCCGGACAGGAGGAAGTCGACGCGCCGCTGTTGCTGTTGGAAGGGGGCTACGCACGGCGAGGAAAAAAGGAAACGAGGAGGCGAAGCCAGCCCGGCGATCAACGATGAAGGTATTACCGGCGCGGCGCGGCGCGATCTTCCCGTTTGCCGCAGCCACGGCGAGTGAGTCATGGATTCGTTCGAACCAGATTGCGACTTCTCGCCTCGGCTTTTCGCGCTGGAAATTCAACGCGTGATTGCCGCGCGCCGTAGATCGCCGATGAAATAACGCCTCGTTTTTTGCATATTAACTCAACCTGCGAGGACTCGATGGCGAGGAGTTGGGATAATTTGGCGTGAGACTCGGTATCCGTCATCGTTTTCCAGACGAACGTGCGAAACGCTGATTACGCTGCGAGACTTTGCGACTGTCGCCCGGAACTTTGTCGTTTACTCGGAGGGAACAGCATCTTTCCGAGGATATTTTTTTTTTTTTTTTTGGATAAATAATGGCCATTTTTATGAAAAGAAAAAAATCAGTAACTGAGACTTGAAATTAATCTCGGGACGTAAAGCAAAAGTTTTTCAAAATATCGCAAGATTAAATGTTTTGGTTACAAATATATTGTAATTGTATATATATATATATAATTATATAATTATATAATATAATTATAATGTAATATAATAAAATATAATTATTAATATAACTATAATATATTATAATAATAATTATAATAATATTATATATTATAATTATATTATTAATATATTAATTATTTATAATATAATATAATTATATAATTTTATATAAGGTGGCCGAAAAATTTTTTTCGTTGCCTATGAAACACTATGAATGAGAGAAATTATTTCGATTGTTCGTAAATACGTAGTTATTTAAGAGAAGAACTCCTATTTCGATCGCTCGAATGCTGTGAAATGCTTTGCATACGACTGAAACAATCCTCCGTAACTGCATTTAAATATAAAAATCACAAAGTCATTACAGTTCTTATTTGTACTTGAAGGAGAACCGAAAGAAATTTCCTTTACTGATAACTTTTATGAACAATCGAGATAAATTCCCCCCCGTCGATAACTATGATGAGCGATCGAAAAAGATATAAATATATACAATTGTTACGAGTAATTGAAGTAAATCTCCCTCATTGATAATGGTTATCAGCAACGAAAAACCTTTTCAACTATTTATAATTGTTATTTGCAATCAAAAACATTTCAATCAAAACAATAATTATTATTCCATGATTTTTTTCATCCTAGTTATAATAATATGATAAATATATGCACGTAGAATAATATAAAACTATAATAGTTATAATAGTTATGGTCCCTGGACGTTTTTCGAATACTTATCAATTTTTGAATCGACGATTCAAACATCGCCGATAAGATCCAACTGCGGGTCTAAACATCTGTAGATTCTGTCCAACGATTCCGACCACGTTCTTACAATTTTCCCTCGGCCAGTCGACAACAAAACGGCGATATCCACAAAATCGCATCGAGAGTCGTGACAAATCATCCCCGGACAAAGCTTCTGCCGCCATATTCGATTGGTACGAGCGAGGGAATCGCGTAATTAACGTGTCTGATCATCGTGATCATCTCTTAACGCGACGTGGCGGCCGATCAAAAACGTTCTCCTTATCGTTTCCATCGATCTTTCCTCCGTGCTCGTCCCACAGGACCGAAAAAGGGGACTCTCGCTCGGTGTGTAGACCGCTGACATATCCCTCATTGACAAGCCACCACGGGGATGTTTCGTGACCCGATGCTTGCCAACTCATTGTTCTGCGAATTTACGCTTTCTTCGAATTTACGCGCCATCCACGGTACTAACGTACTAGCAACCATCAATTGTCAAAGCGTATCAATTCCCTTCCATTCTCCGTGTTCATCTCGCAATGCAATAATTTATTAAACAATGTATTCGTAATATATCAATTTCGTTGAAACATAATTTTTACTCGTTTCATTTCGTTGCTGTCGAAAAATAATTAACAATCGCTCCTAATCGGATCGCTCGCGCTAATTTTCGCAATGAGAAAAGAAAGAACTCAACTTGAAAGAACGTGAATATTACCGACAACACGCCACAGAAGTTGAAGGAGCGGCGTTTCGTTGAAAAGTAGTTGCAAGAGTACCAACGAGAATCGAAAGTTCGATCACGAGTGTGGATTCGGACAGAGGAGCGTGCGTGGAGAGGAAACCAACTGGGAAAGCGGTGTCTGGCCCGTTAATTAGAAGGACAATCCTCATCAATCATGTTGCGTAAATTCTTTTGCACGTTGTGTTTTAACGGTTTTACGTAAGCATTCCGATGCGCGTAATTAGCGATTCATTTTTCTTGCGCACTGTTTATCTTGGAAAGAAGCGAGCAGCTCTTACGACACACGCGGCGTTGTTATTCGATTTCCCCCTCGTTAACCCCCGTAGAGGATGACACGCGTTTTGTCGGTGACACGAAATCGATCATTCTTAACCGCACCACCGGTACCGTGTTTTCATATGTACTTCGCGCATTGATCATTCGCTCGCGCCACGCAAAACGAATGGCGCGTCTTCTCGTCAGCTGGAGAAATTTCAAGAGATTTCTCCAGCTCTTTCGTTTGTGCTAGCTCCATAAAAACAATAAATTAAAGTTAAATCTGAAAACTATAATTGGATAAAATGAAATGTTCTCTATGAATCATATAGTTAATGACCAAAGGAAAAAAAAGAAAAAAACAAAAAAAAAAAAAGACAGAATCCAAACTCCTTTAGAAAAAGAGCTTCGAGTCCTTCGTTTATATCAACTTCTACATATAGCAATGATAATAAATAACAGTGTTAAATCTGAAGGACACAATGTATAAAATGAGATATTCTCTACGTGTTACAATTATCTATTCCAAAGAGAAAGAGAGAGAGAAAAGAAAAAAAGAAAAAAAAAACGCGACGATAAACAAAAATTGTAGCAGAAACTCTACTGGGAGGGATGTTTAGACTGTTGGAGAACGAAATATGTGCCCCGGTTTCGGCGATTGAAAGTGGCGTTAATTAACATGGGCATAATTACCTGTTACAAGACGATCGATTCCAGGCAGAGGAGACACAGGCGTATTAATTCGCGGCGGGAAGACCGAGCGAGTCTCTATCACGGCGTTCTGGATATTCCATTTCCACCTCGTTGCACGGTACCACGGTGATATAAATGCTAATTCGTGACGGGCATCTCCGATCGAGACTAGAGGAATCCGTACCTAATTTTCCTGCTGCCAAGGGATTCGCCCGCGGAATAGAGACAGCTGTGTTTCCTCCGCAGGAACACGAGAAACACGTCCCACTTTTCGCGCCAACTTTGACACGTGCGCCCCGCGTGCAACGTTTTAATTGCATCCTCGTCATTATCCTCCGTGTAATTCCGTTCGACCAACTCCCCCTGCTGCCGCTTTTTGGCCAATAACTCGTGATTTCCTCGCCGTGCGGTACCTGAAAATTAGACGTGTGGCGTTAGTCGTGGATTATTCTACTAGGCCGCAACGTATGAAACGTCCCCTTGCTTGGATCCTGTGTCCAACAGTTCGCATCAAATTTCGGATACAAGTTTCTCTGGTGAAGTATAATAATATACTGTATAAGTATAATATAAGTACAATATCTGGTCAAGTACTGTTAATTTAAAAAAAAAAATTAAATACGAATTTTATGAAATTTGATCGAAGAATTGCTAAATTAAACAATTAAAATCACTCGAATTGTTTGTGCATTCATTCCGAGGAATTTGCATAAATAATCTGACGCGTTAACAACGGACGTTTCATACGTTAGCGAACCAATGTCCGAAAGGAAAGTTTCGAGCGAATATTCTCAGTTTACTTGACTTTCGTGCAAGTTGTTTTGTCAAGTGAAAGTGTTTCAAAGCTGTACGAAACAGTATGCTGATTAATTTCAATAAATCGAAGAAAATAGAGAACGGTGGATGTCGAACGTGGGCAGAGTCCGATACGCCCACGACGATACAACACGACAACCGGAGGAAACCGGAGGAGGGTTATTAAAGACCAGTCAACGTGTACGCCGTGTTTCGTACGACTATCGCGTGAGAAACGGTCTCTCCGCTCGCTGGATTGCACGCGCCGTGTTACTGGTTTTGTCCGCGTAAATTAATTATCCTCCACTGTTTGTTCTATTTCGCGAGCAACGAACACGTCGTCTCGTCTTCGTTTTCACGCAGAGACGTGAATATAAAAATCGAGCATATTTCCTGGAGTTACGTTCGAGAACGCTACAGTATCGTTGATGTAAAGTAACTGTCCGGTCATTTTCTGGAGCGCTTGGGCATTCTTTTTCTTGACGTATACTCGGTAAATGTCGTCAAATTCAAAAATATCCGATAATTCGCGAACTTACAATCGAAACGCAAAGTTATTCGTACTTCCTGGAGAATGTGTTCGAAGGGTGGAAGGGAGAGACCGGAATTTTATTCGCGCGCGCCTCGCGTTAATCGAGCCGATTATAAGAGATGAATTTCGCAATTCCCGTGGTAAACTGATAACCAAGCGTCACGTGTCCTATTATCGACCACCGAGGCTAGGCAATAAATGTCGATATATGCCTACTTGGCACATGCGCGTGTAATCGAGCCTCCGCGTGTTTCATCCTATCAGAGCTGCCGTAGACGATGGCATCATTGATAACGCGAAGACATCGTACGATAGATTCGGCTCCTCTTCTATTTTCATCGAAATCACGCGAAATCACCTGATGTCACTCGTCTGATTTCTTTCTTTTTTTTTTACAACGTCACTGATCTAATCGTACTGTTCGTTTTCATCGAGCCGATCGAATTCGATGAAATGGAATCGTACGTCAATGTGGAGTCACACATTGTAAATACAACAGGGTGTATCAAAGAAATCATCAGGTTAGAAGGACAAAACGCCAAGAAAGGATGCTTTACGTTGCCTAAATTGTGCTTTACGTCCGAGTTAATTCAGCGGTGGAAACAACTATTAATTTACTTTGAAGGTGGGATAAATCTAACATGATATAGAGAAAACGTAGAATATAGATGAAATGAGCGAGGATAAAAGACAGATCGAGCTACTGGCTGATAACGCCTCGTCACTCGATTATCCGGCCTTCGGTTTCAAATATTCGACGAGCGGAACGCTCCCGAAATATTACGAACGCTTCAGGTTCTGATTAATAGAGATGCACAGTGCCGATAACCGCCGCAGAGAAATCTGCGAGCAGAAATGATTGCCGGTGTTTTGTCCGTTGACCACGCTGACCCGCATTAAACGATCGATGCTGAATTAATCATAATTAATCTTCGTGACAGTGTTCTTTTTTTTTTTTTTTTCTTCCTTTTGTATTTCGAACAGAGTGAGAAATCGATCGGTGCAAGACTGCGCGAAAATGTCTTGAACGCGTGCACAACGACTGGAAACTCTACGAATCGATTGTCTGACCGGTACGGGTCTCAATCCCCTTCGGCCGGGAGGAAAACTGAACTCTCGCTCGGCGCTGAACGATTCAAACCAATTCCAATAACTTTCACCGTATTTTTATCGCTCCAAAATTCTCCATTAACCTATTCTCCACTGTATTTTGCGTTCCAACGCGTGTTTTAAAATTAAGAGATTAATTCTTCAAATGCAACTTTTACCATATTAAACGAGTCTGCGAGCGTTGAGATAACGAATTCTTTTACATTTTCTCATCTCAACGCGAAACGACAACCATTCACCTGCGTCGAGGATTCATCAAACTATCCAACGAGAATATCAGATGTCCCCGCTGGCAGCTGTTAAACCGAGCCGATTGAAAAGAGAGAAAAGAGGGAAAGAGCGTAGGAACGGAGCGTAGTAGCAGCCGGTTAATTTGGTAGAGCGGAGCGGACCTAAAGCGGAAGGTGGTGTAAAACTGAAAAATCAAGGGGTCCCGGTCGCGCGCTTCGCCTCGCCTCGCCGCCTGGGTGGGGGTAATAACGTGAAATTAGGAGCTAATGTGGATCGATGTGCCCCGCCGACGTCGTGGCTCGACTGTTTTAAGAGCGATAATAAAAACGAAACGATTTCGCGGAGGCTTCGGGCCCCGGCGGAATCGTGGAGGGCCGCCGCCGCCGCCGCCGCCGCCGCCGCCGCCACGACGAGGGGAAGTGAACGCGGCACGCGGGCGGAAGAGGCGGTTCCATCGCGGTACGCTGGACTTCTTCGTCCAACTTTTGCCCCGCCTACGCCTCCGCTGTTTCTCTGCCCCCACCAGAATTCCCCTAGAGAGAGGGGTAAACTCCCCACTGTGTTGGTGTTGCTTCGATTGCCAACCGACGCGGGCAACCGTTCGCTCGGCTGGCGCAAGTCGCCATGGAAACCGACGAAAAGCGTCGCCCGGGATTGTTCGAAACAATTATCCGGCGCTCAATTCCACTAGCTCGTGCTAGTTCCACGTATCCTCTCTTTGGAGGCCGTGCGCTCCGATCTTTCTCTCCTGCTGAATAAAAATTTCCGCCAGCCGCGGAGTAGAATCTTCCCGCCTCCCTCCAGCCGATCCTACGGTGTCTCTCCGCTTTCGATCCGTTCTTCCAACCCCTGGCCAACGTTTCGCGAGGCAAGTATCCGAAGATGTTCACGAAGAGTTCACAGGTCAGAGGCAAATTGGTTTCAACTGGCAAATGCCAAGTTCTACCGATATATATATTTTTCTTTTTTCGCTTTAATTTCGACTGGCCACGCTGCTGCGAATGAACCGCCGTGTCGACATTACGCGATTGCACTCGGGTCAATAGGCCTCAATTCGTGCAGCCGATGATTGCTAGATTGTTACGTCAAACGGACGAGGCGCACTGTGCGCGATGCGAATTATAATTGGCACTTGCGCTATTTTATTTATAGACCGGCTCGATTTGACTAATTGTTCCACGGAGAGTTGAACAAGCGTCACGGAGCTCGAAGAAGTTTGGCGACTTTGATGATGATGATGTGGAACACAGCGCACGATGCGTTCTATCTGCCGCGCTTTCTCGTCCAATTAATGTCCGATTGAGCAACTAAGAAGTATCTTTGTAACGAAAGAAGAAGAAGAAAAAAAAAAAACACTCCGCTTTCCAATTCGATATTAACTAGATTCAACGAGAAATGTAACAAAGTCGGGCAAGATGAAATATCAAGAAGAAGACGAAACAATTATTCAAAGCAATTTCCGCTGCTTCGTTCGTTCGAATGGAGTAGAAAAGTAGAATCGTGATATGTACAAGCGCGAATAAACACAGCAGATCGGGACACACCGATCCCCTAAATTACTTTGGACGATCCGCGCAGAATAGGGGGAAAAGTGTTGCGCAAACATTCTCCCTCCTTCCCCCCGGAAGATGGCTGAATAGTGGCTGAATACGTATTCCACTCGAGTTTTACTTTAGCACATCCTCCTAAGAGGGATCTTTCTCGGTGGTGAGAGAGAGAGAGAGAGAGAGAGAGGGAGAGCTCGCGCGGGTAAGGATACCACGATTCGAGCAAATGTGTTTCACGCTCCGCTAAGCGACGGCTCGATTGGAGATCAGAAAGATGTACGCGCGGGCATCGCGCTCGCCTCCTTCGAATATAAAACTTTACATACAAGCGAAATGAAATATTCCCGTACACTCTGCGAAGAAGATCCTCCGCGATACGGATCCACCGTCCCGAACTCAAATCTTTCTTCAAGTTTAAATTTGCCGATGGAATTTGGTTTGAATTGCTGTTTCCTTCGCTTTCCGGTGAATTTCCACTGTTTCTTGATTTGGGTAAAGTTGATACAATCTTCGATACGTAATATTAAAATATTACAATTCAAATGACAATCAACGGTTTCGGTGCCGACGAAGAAAAGTGATCCGGAGCGAATATTGATGTACAATAGTTTAGCGGTGAAGAAAAAGAAAAAAATAGATAAAAATAATCTCAAAGGATAAATAATTATTCCATGATGCATAGTATGACAATGATATATCTTGCAATTAAAAGGATCAAAATAAATAAATTTATGCGAATATGTGTCTGTCTGTAAACAGAAATCCGTATTAATTTCGAAGACGAGGATACCAGTGTCTTTCGAGCAATTGTAAAGAAAGAAAATCTGGGATCCGTCACGTTGACGGAATTAACGTAGAACGTACGTTATTTTCCCCTCGGTAATTTCCACAAATTCCAATGGCAAGCAACAAATTTCTGTGTTTATTTCAGCGGGCAAAGAACCGAAGCAGCAGTTGTAACACCTCGTACAACGTTATGCTTTCTAGGAGGACTGTATGCGAAGCCTGTGTTATTTTCGCCAACATCCAGATATCGTTTCCGCGTCACGTCTCCGCTATTCGCCTCGGTTCACCTGGAAATAAATATGTTTCCCTTATCGTTCCCCGCTGGCCGATCAGTGAACAACGATTCCTGCTGGTTCCAAGGAGCTGGAGGAGGGACGTAAACACCGAACAGATCCCCGGTTACAGGTACGTACAAGTTGCGACGTATCGCGAATTTCGCAGCTGAAGCGAAAAAGTTTCAAGGCGGGCGAGTTCGCGTTTTTCTCGCGAAGCAAGCTTATAATTACAGTTATCAGAAACGAATCAGACGCGAAGGAGGCGGCAATTGAGACAAGCCTTCTGTCTGTCATCTTTATTTCCTTTTCTTTTTTTTTTTTTTTTTTTCTTACTCTCCATCGGCGCCAATTAACAATTCGGGGAAAGAGATCAAAGAACGGAGATCGATCTCTCGGCGAGATTACACCGGCAGGTTAATCGTCGTTATTAATTACAGAGTTGTTGCTCTCCGTTCGACTTTCCCCTCGTTTATCTTAATTAATTGCCCTCCTTTACGGTCGCTGCCTAATCTTCTTGTTTCCTACACTTTGCTACACTCTTGTTTGTCGTAACGTGGCGATCTTTCGGACCTCCATGTATGCAACTAACGATCACACTTGTAATTGGAAAATTTTGTCGCAAGGAACAGCCTAAGAAATTTGAAAAAGATTGAAGCATCGTAGCCTAATGTAACATTGTGTCTATTATTTTCTTCCTCCCCTAATTTAAGCGCAATTCATTCAGTGTATCAAAGTATCGCACATAACGTATAGGATCGTGCTAACATTTTGCGCTGGAAGGACGTGCCCCACGCGTGTCGAGAATTCTTCGTCTCACAATTGTAACATTTTCCCAGCTTTAAGTATATTTCAATAAAACAAGATAGGCAAAACAATAATAATAAATTTATTACTTCTCAATAATTTCTATCCGTTGATATCGTACCGACGAGTTCGAAAAGGAAGCAACGAATTATTGTACACGATTCGGTCACTCGTTATGGTCCGCAGTCAGTTGCTACCGCAAGTGGTTAAATTATCATCGTGAGTGAAATATACCGTGGAAAATTCTTAACGTCCAATTCTCTTCAAAAAAAACGAAGTAAACAATTTCCATTGTAATAAATCACAGACGTAGAGCTTCCCGTGAAAAATTCTGTGCTTCACGCGGAATTTACACACACAGCCAAAAATTAAACTGGCAGAGAAGCAACACCGTCGCAGAGAAAATACAACTCGGGATATTCTGCTGCGAGGTGTATTTTGCAGTCAATAACCTAGTCGGTTAGGAGAGTGTTAACAACGACGGTCGAACGGAAAAGTGTATGGATTTAACGGTAATTCGAAGCAGCCACGGCTGCGCAGAATGATTCAGATGCTCATTGCCGCGAAGCTGCGGTACCGTTTCGGGGCATCAATAACGTCTAATCACCCTGACGTAGAACCGATCCTGCTTGGTCCTGCGGTGTAATTTCGTCCTCTAAGCGTTCGCCACAAATCACACCCTGATGCGATTTGGGAGCCCCCCTCCTCTCCCTCCTCTCGCCCCGGCTCGACATTTAAACTCGGCCGGATTATGGTCCAGAGAGCCTCTTGCGCCGTCGATAATTAATCGCTCCCCCCAATTAATCTGTTTTACGATCGCCTCTAATCGCGCCGTTTCAAAGTGTTTCGAAGAATTTCCCAACAAGACACCGCAGGAGCTAGCGTTTTTCTTTTTTCCCCTTCTTCTTCATCGATCGCGGACGATCTCGAGTCGCTTCACACGCAAGGGTTAATTTCGCTCAACTAGAATTTCGAAAGTAGAAAATTTCAATGGTGGTTTTCAATCGGTTTGAAATTTACGTGCTTTTCGTTCGCGTCGCGACAGCGAAATTAACAGCGAGGGCGAGCGCGTTTTGTTTAATTTATGTGGGACACGTTCGGGAGAAAAATTGTCGAGCATCAGGGGAAATTAAAATTAAATTCCGAAACAATTCGTCTTCCGATGTTTTAACGTGATACACGCGCGGAAATCAACTAGCCGTGAAGGTCTTATCGTGCCGGCGTGTTCTTCCCAACTCGAATCGAGTTAGGAAGATTACTATCCGAGAGGCGCTCGTAATTTCCGTGTCCGTGACTTAATTTTTGGTGGTTGGTTTATGGCGAAAAAAAGAAAGAGAAGAAGAAGGACGACGACGATTGCGGGCTTGGACGGTGGCTGACCGATACCGTGAACGCTCGTAATAATTCTCGCTTGACCATCTCGCGCCGGATGTAACAGGGAAATAACGATGAAATAACGACGACGGTGGAACGTCGTCTGTGGCAACGCGAGATAAATATTAAACGCGGGTTGTTAATACGGTCATCGTTCCGCTTATAACTGCTAACGGTTCCCTCTGTTACTGCTTGAAAAGGCAGTGGTAATTTTCTTACGCTTCTCTCGATTCATTGTTTCGCAAGAACGATCTCGATGCGATTGCAAATTGTTTTCCACTGTGATCAGGAGAGCAAAACGAGTCGACAGCCGGTCTTTATTTAATAACGTTATCGCTTTTTTAGTACGTTGCACGATTGCATCACCAGTATCTGGGGATAGTTAAGCTCCCATCGGGTGATAATCCTATTTTTCTTATCACAAAGCGAGAAATGTTTAGTAGAAAAATAAGTAATGGTAAATTGTTTTTTAAGCAAATTAAACTCGATAACGATATAACAATAATAGTGGATTTTCTGAATTATTTTGAAGTAGTCGTGATTACATTGTTTACATAAAAATACACAATATTGTATTATATTGAATCAATATTGGATTTAAAGGTTCCGTTGCAAATTCTCTAAATTTCTAATCTACACTCGAGGGATCCGAAAAACTTTTAATCTGACACTGAAGCACATGTCAGAAACTTGGCAAAAGGGCTAAAAAACAAAAGCGTAAAAATAATAGAATGCCCAACGATTCGTGGCTTCGCGAGAAACCTACTCGATTTGCACTCAACGATCAACGTGTTAATCCGATTTTTCCGAGGGTTTTCAATCTGAATAACTTCATTACGTTTAAAAATAACCCCCCTTTTTCCGACAGGGCAGAACTAATTCTGAAGAATTTTATTTCTCAGAGTGTGCAACTTAGTAGGATTTGAAACTGATTTTTTAACACTTTTAATGCGACGATAAAATTCAGCCTCGTGATTTTCGCCAACCCTCTCGCGAAACTTGTCTCTTTCGTAAATATATCTACCTACGAGACCATTCCAAACTCGCGAAACAACTGGCTGTCGATTGAAACGAGACACTTGAAACCATCAATCACGTGGATGAATGGGACATTTTATTATAATACACCACTACCGGTAGTTTCTTTAATAGATAATTTACATATATAGCGTCTACCGACTCCACGAGCAAACGGCAAACGCCTCTTTCAATCGTTAACGAGGCAAATCATGTTGCAGCAATGCATACATATGTGACTCCACATGTTCAACTTGCAACATAGATACATACGAGGAGAGGAGCCGAAGAAAACGTGACGAAAAGTAGATGATACTCTCGCTCGATGAGAAATTTAAATTTGTTTCAAATCATCCAAGTCAATCGGTATCTGACGCGATATAAAAAATCACCGAAAGTATCAGTTCGCTTATGACCGGCGATATAATTGGTTGGTACACCGGGACCGTGATAAATCGCGCGAGAGAAAAAGGACGAAAAGAGAGGGAGAGGGGAGGAAAAAGAACGAGGCATTTTTCCTCTATCCGGGGAAACGAGAGAGAGAGAGAGAGAAAGAGAGAGAGAGAGATGGGGGTAACGAGACAAACAAGCTCCCGAACAAACTGCGCAAGAGACTCGCCTCAATCAGGCGGCGAGGAACGAGGCAGAAAAAAAGAGAAGCCCGATAAAGTAGTGGCGGCGGCCGGTAGCTCGCGCGAGATACACGGTCACGGATTTTCGAAACGTATCTCAATTACCCCGGCGACTATAATTAACAAAAACAACGGGGCAGAGGCGGTGGTGGATAGCGGCGGTGGCCGGAAGTTCGGCTATTTTGTTTTCGAGCTACAGAAACGGTCGATGCTCGGAACCGCACAATTACCCGCCGCAGAATGTACACAGGCAGTCCGGAATAGCTGCACGCGGAATCGCGCTGCAGATTAATTGTAACTGCATCGTGGCTACCGATTTGCCTAATTAATTCGGTTACTAATGGCCGCCGCGGAATCCTCGACTTCCGAGGATCGAACGTGCCCGCAGCGCCATTCGCTGTCCGAACGCTATCAATGGGGATTGAACCGGATCCCTCGGTTCCCGTGGGCGAGGGGATGGGGACGGCGCGGAGAGGATTCCAGAGGAAGCGCGCGGCTGCCAGGCGACGATGGAAACTCGGGCACGCGGAATTAAATCGTCAGAAATCTTGGGCTAACCCGCCCCCTACCCCCGTCGATTCGATTAATTCCGATCGATTCGGTCTCCTCGCTCAAGCTCCTTCTTTTTCACCCTCGACTCTCCTTTTTTTTTTCCCTCAATTCTGCCCTGGTGTTTGTTCAAGCTCGAGACATTTTCTCTCTCTCTCTCTCTCTCTCTCTCTCTCTCTCTCTGGAGTCGTTTTAATTGATAAATACAGCTCCTCCAGCTTGAGGAGATACTTTTGCAAATTGCAAATCCCTCACTTTTTGTATATTTTTGGAAAAATATACTATACTAAAAAATGCTACTATATAGTATACTACTAAAGTTTAGTGTACTATACTAAAAATACTACAATATAGTATACTACTAAAGTATAGTGTACTATACTAAAAATATTACAATATAGTATACTACTAAAGTATAGTGTACTATACTAAAAATACTACTAAAGTATAGTCTACTATATTGAAAATACTACTATATAGTATACTACCAAAGTATAGTGTACTATACTAAAAATACTACTATATAGTATATTACTAAAATATAGTGTACTAAACTAAAAATACTACTATATAGTATACTACCAAAGTATAGTGTACTATACTAAAAATACTACTATATAGTATATTACTAAAATATAGTGTACTAAACTAAAAATACTACTATATAGTATACTACCAAAGTATAGTGTACTATACTAAAAATACTACTATATAGTATATTACTAAAATATAGTGTTCTAAACTAAAAATACTACTATATAGTATACTACTAAAGTATAGTGTACTATACTAAAAATACTACTATATAGTATACTACTAAAGTATAGTGTACTATACTAGAAATATTACTATATAGTATATTACTAAAATATAGTGTACTAAACTAAAAATACTATTATATAGTATACTATTACACTATAATGAAAATACTATATAGTATACTACAATAGTACTACAGTATAGTAGTATACTACTATAGTATACTACTATACTAGAATAAAAATATACTATATACTAAATAAACTCGCGACGAGTTTTTGCTCACACATTTTGCTCAAATTCCATCTTCTTCCTAGCGAGTTCCTCGTTCACGATAGCCGGAAAGCCACGGTTCAATCTTCGGCGAAAGAACGCGCGGGCATAACGATCCCGCGCGAGCGCATCGTTTCTCGATCGAGACACGACGATAATGGATTTTTCACAGTAACCGCGAAATGGCGTGCCACCATCGGTGAGGAACGCAGAGAGGCCCGGCCGCAACAATCATCGGCTTGTTTGTCGAACAAAACCGCGTGGACGTGACCGAGGAGCGCGTTCGCCCGAGCAACGAAGAAGGACGACAGGATCAAGAAGAAGGACGAGGATCAAGAAGAGAGAAGTCTGTATCTCGTTGAAAGGAAGGTAGCCGATCAAAAGATATCAGCATCGAACGGCGAGTTTCGTCGATGCTTCGAAGACCAGAAGCCACCACAAAAGATCCCAGCGCAGATACGAGTACGTGGCGTACTCTCTTTTTTCTTCTCTCGTCTCCTTACGATCCCTTTTCTTTCCCTCTTTTTTTTTTTTCTTCTCCTCTACACTCTCTTCCTTCCTTCTTCTTCGCTCTCGTCCACTTCTTCTTCTTCTTCTTTGGTGAAATCGTCGGGGATCGCCACGATTTCACGTCGTAAATGGTCGCTCCGAGGAGATCGACGGGCCCATTGAAAAGCTCTGGGGAAGAGGCGATTGCATTATAAATTGAGATACAAGGTATCGGTGCTCGCTCGGATCTGTTTGTTTCTACATCGGCCGATCGTCCTCCGACACCCGGTTACCCGAGCGACGTTTTAATTGATTCGTTTCACGAATCATTTTCTTGCAATTCCGGGCCGATCGTTCGAAGTTTAATCAGACCTGGCTATTCAATCTTCGATACCGTTACTCGTTGCTCTCTTTCTCTCCTCTGTCCGGAAAAAATCTTGTTTCAGAAGAGAGAAAAGCCCCTACGAGCCGGAGAGTTGCCAGGGCATTATACAAAACGACGACGCCTGTATAAATATCTCTACGTCCGGCCGTCTCCTCGCCCCGTCGAACCTTTTCTCGATCTCATCTATCCAACCACCTTGTACAGCTCATACAAAAGCAAAAACTCTCTTCCCAATATATTACAGGGTACATAGATCCCGCCGTGCGCCGGTCGTTCGGCCAATTGAGAAACAAGTGAACGATATTTCATCTCCGTCGTTGTAAAAGCGACGAGCAAAGGACCGCGTGCAGCACACGTCATGGAAATTAAAAGGAATGGCGACGTCAACCGAACGGATGGCGTGCCGTGACTAATACAAACAGCTCTCTCTCTCTCTCTCTCTCTCTTTCTCTCTTTCTACCCCTGTGGAAAAATTAAAATAACGACTTGATTTATCGTGAAAGTTCTCACGGTCGAGGAGGAGCGAAAAAGTTTCAACCGCGGACGGAAGGATGAGGGCGAGGATTCTGGCTGGTCGTTGTCGTTGTCGACGAGAAAAGGAAGTTTCCTCTCTTTCTCCGACCGGTTAGCGCCCCTCTCCCCCTCCCCACCCCACCCCGCCCTCGTCCGGCGCCGTTCTTTATTCAAAGTTGTAATAACGTTTGGCAGATGTTTCTGATATAGTGGCGAAGCCCAGGGCCGCTTTATTCCGCGAACTTTTATCGAGTCAATTTAAGTTGCTGCCAGGGACTGCTGCTCGCGTCTGCTCTCGCCTTCCTTTTCTCTTTCTGTTGCCACCACGTTTTCTTTTTTTTCTTTTTCTTTTTCTTTTTTTTTTTATCCCCCTCGACGCCACACCATCGGCCGCGGCCGTGCCACCAGCTACATCCCACACGCTTTTCTTCGAAAACTTGGTATTCATATTCATTGTGGCGCCGGTGGTTTCTTCCATTCGACCGGGAACTTTCGGCCACGCGGATAGATTTTCTTAATTTTATGCCGGCGAACGGCGTGCAACTTTGGAATTAGTTGGACGCAATGTCGGTGAAACAACCGGGGCGAAAAGTGGAGCTGTCCCTTTCTAGTAGCTATCTTCTGTTCTCTTTTTCTTTTCTTCCTCTTTTTTTTTTATAATTTTACAAGCTTGATAAAAGAATCTGCTCGTTCGTTCAATTAATTTCAACACGCGGGTCTCTTTAGACATTTCTCTAACCAGCCAGACGTTTCCAGCATTCCTCTTCCGATTTTTAGGAACGCCGTCCGACTGAATAAAAATCATAACCCGACACGTCGGACGGTTATTAATTTTATGCATGTCGAATACGATGGGCTTCCTAGTAACCATAGCCATATAAATTCCAGCACACGTATTACGTCGGACCGGTATCGTAGAGCAGGCAAATATTATAGCGGGGGCTTAAACCTGCCGATGTAACTTTATTTCAGCTCACGTGCGAATCCAATCCAGGCATGATTTTCCATTTCAAATCGAGCGTATATCAAAAGTCGGGCCGTCTCATCCATATCAATCGGAGGAAGAAGGGTATCGCGCATCGTGCCGCTGAATTACAATAATTCTTCTGGATCTATAGAAAAATTGTCAGGCTGCGTGAAACGTACGCGAATCGTGGGAACTCGGGACTTGTTTCCTCGAACAAAGTACTTCTACCAAAAGTATCGCACAGATTTTTGGACACGTGATACGTATTATCCTCGAAGCTATTGAAATTTTCTCATATCCATTAACAAAGGATCGTTCAATATTTGAAAAGTTTCTGATAAAAATATTGCTAATCTTACCAAACTTATAGTTGTTTGAATAGCATTTGAAAAATTTTGTTCCAATTACATCCAATACGATGAATCGCCATCTGCCTTTACGTTTTTAATTTGTTTAAATAAATTTGGTGGAAATTTAATGTTTTGTACAATAATGTGCAACACGGATATTAAATACTTCATACCAGCGTCATCTACAGTTGCTTGGTCCGTACAATTTCTTCATTGCATTTCTTTGTTGTAATTTCTCATTTATTTCAATATATCGGCTTTCAATGTATATTTCGATGTCAAAAGATATCTAATACTGTACAATAATTATTCCATAATTGCATAATTTCTGCGATGCATTCAGTTGTTCAATGCCGTGGAATTTCAGATTCCTTTCTTATCAACAAACGTTACGAAACTCGAACCTCCTTCCTCGTTGGCAGTCGATATAGTTGTACCCTCTGTAGATATTGCAGTTTCTTGACAGGTTTCTGTATGTTTGATCACGAATAAAGTAGAATGAACAATTTTTCCATTTAATGACAATAGATTCAAGAAAAATTCCAAAGGGAATTTGTCAAACAAATATGATTAATTAACAACTACTATTAAAGACACAACGAGATTTGCATTAAAAAAACTAGACTATTTCACGACGACAATTCGTTTCAGATTTTTTTTTTTTATCAAAATCAAACGTACGAGAAAACGTAGAATGCTTTCGTTCGTGAAATTGCACAGATCGAAGTGGAAGGATATGAATGGAAATTCAAGATATATCAGTCGCATACCAATGCTAAGGTGTTCGCATTTCTTAGCAAATATACGAATGAGTAGAAACGCGAAGGATGTATTAACGTCGAACAAGTTAACGATGACGTATACCATCGACCTCTTTAGAAGACGAAGCATGTAGACTCCTAAAACGTTAGGAATTCGTGGAATGAAGAATCGTGAAACTTCATTGATCATAAACTATCAACTTATACCTTCATATTTACACAGGCTTGAAACATATATTGAATTATCTGTGAAATTTCAAATTTCGAACTTGACCATCGTACCGATGAATTGCCAAGCCTGTCGTCTAATAACCTATCAATTCGTCTCTTACAAAAATTCGTCTAGCTACTTTCAAGGAGAGAGAAAAAGGGGGATGGGAAGATTCCATCGTCGCATCCGAATTACCCATTTCCCCAATTCTCGGGCCCGAGCCGACAACGTTTCGTTACCACGTGCTCGCCCGTGTGTGTGTGTATGTGTGTGAGAGAGACCCGATTCGAGCCTGAAAAGTGAAAAGTAGCCTGGAAAACGAGGAGTCCCGGCACGGGGACAATGGCCGCCGATTAGACGGCCTCTTTCAGGTGCGTTCCTTTTGCGAAGGAGCCGGCGTGTGGTGAACATTCGGGAGACGCAGGTAGAACCTGGTATGCACCTGCGCACACCTGTGCACCGTCGGTGAACCCCGACGACACCCGAGCAACAGATAAAACGTGGACTCCCCTCTGGGAACGAGAGGGGAGCCCGCGAGAGTCGAGAGTGCCACGAGCCACCTGTAATGTGTGTAACGGTACAGAAAAGCGTACGGTGGCGCCGATCGCCGGCGACGAGAACTAAAAGTCTTCTTAGGCGAGGTCGAGCGACCGCATACCACGATCCGGAATCGCAGTCGAGAACGCAGTCGGTGTCCGGTCGTCCGGTGAACGCTCGAATTGCCGAAGAGGAACGAGACCGTCGAGGTGTTCCGGAGACGGTGACGTCCGCAAGTTCAAGTGACAAATTATCTGGCGCGTGACTCCGTTCGGCCGATTCGAGGATTTCTTCGATCCTGCGTGCTATACACACACAAACACACGCACGCACACACACACACATATACACACACAGGCACGCCGGTCGCGCCTCCGTTTTCCTCTCTGTTTCACTTCTCCTTTCTTCATCTTCCTCTCCTTTGTTCGTCGTTCGTTCCGTTCGTGCCATCCGCCGAGGGATCCTCGTGGCTTTGCCTCCCGTGATTGCGTGCACGTCAGTGAACGAGCCACGTTCTCGTCTGCCTGTGTTTTAAACACTCTCTGTGACATTGTTCTCTGGCCGAAGGGGATAAAGCCAGGACTAGCCGAGAGAGCAGAGACACCGAGAAAGCCAGCAGAGTGAGTAGAACACGTCTTTTACGTATGCATGCCGCTTGGAGACATCGATGCGCGGTCAAGGCACGCGCCCTCGCTCGCAACGCGTTCCTCCTTCATCGTGGTGAGATTTTTCTACGCATTCTTTCTCTTTCTCTCTCTCTCTCTATCTTTTTCTCTCTTTGATGATTATCCTCATTGACCAATTCATACGCGTACACAATTCGTACGAAGACTGGTTGCACGGCCGATCGATTTTAAAATGGCGCGGTGTACACCCGTGACACTCGAGCTACGCCAGGTATTCCTCTCGGTCGGCCGGATGCCATTGGACGTGTGTCTCTCAAGCCCTGTATATCCTTTCGCTGCCATAAACATGGAGTTTCCAGCTCACGCTCCTTGTGTCACGTTGTCGATCGAGGCAGACCAGTTCCCTCCGTCCGGAGACACAACGGAATTCTCACGATCACGCGCACACACACACACACACATATATACACACACACATCGATGCCGCGCGGTAGGTTATTCGTTTTACGAGGAGGTTGGAGGTTGTTGTAGAACCGGCACCGGAGAAGAGGGAACGAACGAAAGGAGAGGAACGAACGGTTCGTTGAAATCGGTATCGTCGATGAATAAAGATGCCCAATGGTAGGACAAACAACTCGAAGACGTCGATTATCGGAGAAGCCTATTCCCATTAGCTAGGGAATCGACGAGTTGCTCAAGCACGTTGTTCAACTCCCCCCTGGTTTTGTTACTCTCATCTGAGTCACAGTTAACGCACGCTGCGATCACGATTTATTCATGATGATGCCAACCACGACGAACGAAACTGAAATAACTTCGACTCTATCGCGGGAAAGATTCTTTCGAATTATTTTCTCAGTTTCTTTACTGCCCGAACCCTGTCTCAGAAAATGAATATTTTTCGTAACGAGAGCGAGATAGACAGTTCGATCGGGATGCCAGATTAGGCGAAAGTATTCAAGGACAGTGAATCGTGTAACCTCCCGCTGTTGCCGGAGAAAGATAGTGTCCCGTTATTAACATTCATTCACGTCACGCGCAAGTTGGAACGCAGTGGAAGAGATCTTCGCAGCAAAACGAGCAGTTAATCAAGCGGCGACAAAATTTTGTCCGGAAAATTAAGAGAACCGGCGCTTTTACTATCCTAAACTGATATCCGCTGCCTGTATTCTGACGAATTCTTCTCAGGTTATTATTATTTCCAGGTTAAATATATTAAATATTAAATTTATAATATATAAAATATAAAATATTAAATATTAAATTATATTATTATAATATTAAATTTATAATATATAAAATATTAAATATTAAATTATATTATTATATATTAAACTCCAGATAAATAAATTAAACGTGCGAACAAACTAGGAACTTTCATCGTGAGTCGATATTAATTACGGTTGTCGTTACGCTCGTCGCTCTTGAAGCTTCCAATCAGCGGATCGATAAGAAAGCAATTCACTTTGGGAAGCACTTTCACCGTGAATTTTAACCAGTTTCAGTATCACTCGCGATCGAACTTTCAACGAACGAGGGCGTACCAACTTCCCCCCAATTACCGGTAACTGCGAATTCTGCGCAACGCTCGACAGTATTTGCGAAATAATCCCGCGGCATTGGAAAAATCTCTGCTCGAATTAATTGGAAGTAATACCGAGTACCTGTGCAATACCACGTTCCAACAAACCACCCCGCTCTCTGTCGAACTAATTCAGCCTCCGGCTTTGTTTCTCCGGAAATCCGATACAATAGCGTTTTGATTTATTCAGCCGGAACACTGAATTAACAACGGAACGCAGTTTGACAAAAGTAAAACTCGACGTTTTCTCTGTCTCTCTCTCTCCGTGGAACGTAAATTCAACGCTTGACGCTCGACTAATCAAATCCTTCCTCCCGGAACGCGACCGTTTCGTTTTATCTCTCGTTGAAATACGTGAAACGAACACGTCCCTCTGTTTCAAAGACAAAAATTGCTTAAAAGAGAATTTTTGCAATGTTGTCTACGACGATGTCGATCGGAGATAAGTAATCTCTCGCGTGTCTTTTATTTCGATAAAGGAGAGACGCGATTATGAATTACATAAGATCCTTGTATCACCGCATCCGAGAGCTGCTGCTTTCTCTGTCTGACCTCGATACTTGCTCGACGAAACCCTGTTTCCCTCCCCCCCCCCCTCCCCCCATTCGATTTTAGATTCGGCTTCGTGCTTCCTCGAGAAAGAAATCTCCCTTCGAGAGCTCGATGCTCTCGAACAACACGCCACCTTCGCGAGAAGTCTTTCGCCGTTTGACTAGATAAACGTAACTAGATCGGTCTTATCTTATTGCCAGAGCTAAAATTAAACGCGTCTTTTATTCATGAACAATTCGTCGACCGAGATTCGTGAGCATGCTATGTGAAATTTTAAATTCTTCGATACCGATCGACGAAGAAATAATCAATGAATGATTTGAGATACGAATATCTCTCAGGTGGAGAACAAACAAAAGACAATGCACCGTCGGATCTATCGTGATCGCCATCGGATTCGACGTAATTGGCCGTTAATAACCGTATCGGGAATAAAGCTACGAATTATGAAACGCGAAAGTCGCGTAGGAGTTTGACAATTCGAAAGAACAATTGCAAAAGTATATTTGATTAATTTTCTAAAGATTCAAAATTCGATACTTAGCAAGAAAGGTGGGTACACGTCGCGTGATTCCTTTTTAGAATCAAAAATCAAGGAACCTTTCAAACGAAACAAGGAATAAAAGAAAGACTGCGTGATATTGTAACGAACGACAGAACGTATTTCTTTTTTTTTTTCCTTTTGTTCCACAACGTTCCACGTTTTGTGACGTACAATTTGTCTTGCTGAGCTATTTGACAGGAGCAAATTATCCATTTCAACGAAATGGAAGGCAATTTATTCGGTGCCCTGAAAACTTATTTCACCGTATCGTGGCTGCAATGACGATTTGTCGCTGTAATTTCGTATCATTTTCTGGGACGGGTCTGCCGTTCCACGGTGAAGGCCTTTCGATCCTAATGTCGAAACGTTGCGTGATCATCGTTCCTAAAAAAACGAATTGTCCGTAACACGTGATGATTTCCAATGGAACAGTAAACAGCGATAAATTGAATATTTTCGTACAAAGTTGATGAAGAGTTCGGACCGAGAAGTCGCTAAATCGGAGAAAAACAAAGTTAGATTTTCTAAAAATATCGATTACGTTCCGTTCGATGGTATCAGAGGATAGTGAAATAGTGGGTCGTAAAATTTAATACTTAATACTTGCACTACCGTGCTACGTAATAGTTACTAATATAGGAAATAAGTGTAATAACTGCACTATGTTTAGAAACCCATCTTTCGCCACGATGTATTTTAAACCACAGTACTCGCTCTTGAAATTCTTCCGGCCAGATCGCTTTTATTAGAAATTCTTTCTACGATTGAATTACAATTTCTCCGTCAGCTCCGCGACCAAATGCGCCAGATTAACCTCGCTGCAGTTCGACGATCGATAAAAGAAAAAGAACAATCGCTTCCTACACTTAAACCTCAGAAATTTTTCACGAAAGAACGAAAAGCGTCTCACACTTGTCCAAACAATCTCATTGCGCGAGTCGCGTCTCATCAGCACTAGAACTACCGACGACTAAAAGTATTATAAATTTAAAGTATTATAAGTTTGTAGCAAAGAAATTAGAGTGCAAAGTTACAAGAAGAAGTTAACAATACAATAAAGAACAAAAATTAGTATCTATTCGATACAATTTGTTAAAAATCACTCGAGTATTTAATAACACACTGTTGTAAATATATAAAATTGATCATTTTGGCCATTTTGGTAGTTTCAGTGTCAACCCGAATCAACTAAAGAAAATACTCTCAACAAAATTCAATCACCAAGAGGGTGATTCAATCTTGAATGAATCAATGATTCTTCTCTTCTTATCTACTCGACGTCTTTTTGTTTCTAACAGTTTACACTGTTGTAAATATACAAAATTTCCACAGAAAATTATAAATTAGTCATTTTGGTCTTCTAGCGTTAATAATTCAGAGCCTCGACTCGACATTCGCTCGAAGAGCGTAGAAAACAGCGGTATCGGTGATACGAATGATTCACAACGTGTCGTTAACACTCTAGCAGCCAGCCAGAGGTGCGGATGCGTGTTGCGAGCATCGATCATGCGAGCAAATCTCTCGTCGAGTAAAAGTACGTACTACTACACCTCCTGGCGTCCTTCTGCGCCGCTCACGCCGGAATGCGTTTTGCAATCTTATGCTAATTTGGTTAGTCACCCTCGCGCGGTCACTCCTTGATACTAGCGTCTACCGAGACCCGTCGTCACGTATCGTATCGTATCGTATCGTATCGTATACACCAGCGACAATGGGGAGACAGAAGAGAAGGCGTAGCTGAGAGACGAAACGACGGAACAATGGCGGCGGTAATTTGGCCTTTCGACATCATCGATTGTCCATTGTCCTTTCCACCGTTCTTAAACCGGCGTCCCATTGACCGACGAGGCGAGGAGAACAGCCGTGATCGTTAACCGATCACGCGCAAATTTCTTTTCACGCTGACATTGAAACGTTTATGACGGATCGTTGGGGAAACGTACGAGACTTGAGAGTAGGTTACGAACAATTCTCGACAAACGTAAACTCGCCGCCAGTCCTCGAGATTCCGGCTGACCGCAACAGGGAGTTATTGATGAACGTAATCAATGGTGGAACGAAACATGTTTCCGCGCGATTCTAGCTGTGCGGTGATTCTAGACGGTGGATTGTGCGCATTCTAGAGATGGCAAGTGTGCAATGAAGAATTTTCAATGAACAGTGGTTGACGAGATTCGAGATGTCTGTTAGATGTAAAACCTTGGCAGATCCTGTGGTGTTTTGTTCCGATTGATAATTGATAAACGATTCCTGATCATTTCTGCTGGAAATTTCATAGACATACAAAACAGTGTATTTTCAATGATTTAAATAATTAAATTGAAATTAATTATATAATTAAAAAATTATATTTAAAAATCTTAATATCTAAAAATTCTTATATTTAAAAATTATATCTATAAATTAAAATTATAATTAAAAATCTTGATAAAATATATAAATAAAAGTTTGTGTAATTTATCGTATTACAAAGCTTTTCTATCTTCTTACTCCCACGTCTCTGATGGAAATTTTATGCTTCGCACATCTCTAATTCTAGCTAGTTAAATTCTCAACTACTGATTATAGTAGCCACTATAATGTCTTTTGCGTATGTTTCTGAGCGTTTTTTGAGCTCAAAGTTTTTTACTCTGCTTGTTTCTCAGCTGGAAGAGAGCGATTTTTCAAATTCTTTATAAAACTTTAATTCTCTCACAGTTTCAATTTCGAAACTTTAATTCGCTCCAACTTTATTTCAATATATGTAATTACGTAAATAATATAGCATAAAATATCGTCGGATATACACTTTTTTTTGCCTTCGTGAAAAATTTTGTCGTAGCTAGAAATCTCTTCTAACGAAATCTCTTCTATACCTGCAGCACATGCCATAGCATCAACAAGAAGGACAGCCACTTTTCAGCGTGGCTGGATATCGAAACACACTGCGGATAGAATACGGAGGTGTCGAACGTGTGTTTTATCGGCTTCCATTGTGTTCGCAATCGTTTTCCAAGTTGAAATCGACAAACAAAGTGACAAACGACACGATGTTTTAAGAATAAAATGTCAATGACACGGGACGATGAAATACTGCAATTTCAAGTGCTACTTGTAGCGTTGAATACAGCATAGTAGAAAATTGAGTTTAAGCCAGCGATCGAATTTAACGATCATTTCTGTTCGTTCGAACGTTCAACCATTTTTTTCTTTTTTTTTTTTTAATTCGTATCGCTATAAAACCGCGAAGCAATTTCGAATGTTTCGATCGACTGAAATATTCTATATATCAGAGTTGGAAAATTTTACGCATCGTGGGCTGAACTTTTCTACCACTTTCTCCTTAAATTGAATAAAGAGCATCGAGCATTTCATTTCAACTGTAGTTTCTCGGTTACGACTGGTAGACAGAGAGAGAGAGAGAAAGAGAAATGATCGCCGTTCGTGGCGGAGATCATTTTCTTGCGACAGTTCCGGTATTCGTGGAACGCGATTCGACGTCAGCTTTGCGGCGATCGCTTTCCGAACGCCGAGCTTTTTCCTTTTTTCCAGCGGAGATTATGATTCAATCAACGACAAAGAACGCAAAGTTCCCTGAAACTGCTAGCTACCGTTTCTTCGCGCAAATACGGAACACTTTGCGACACATCCGGCGTTTGAAACGCCACGAACGATAGATATCAACGACTTGCCACGCGAACTATCTTCTTAAGAGCTGAATAATCGACGTTGCACACTCCAGAGGAATTTCAGAACAGTTCGGCTCTTCGATAGATCGACTTTTATTTGAAATTTGACTCTTTCTCTCTCGAAAACTTTTATTTTGTACGTATCATCTACCGACAATTTATTCACGAAGCATCAAATAAAACGATACACGTAGCATTGGAAATAATTGTTTAGATATTTTTGTTGATTATATTGGATCATTCTTTGATTTAAATTTGAAACAATCATCAACGTGCATTGCGGATTTGATAGAACAAGTATAACATATAAATGTTAATGATACATAGTTTCAATCTCTGCAATATCCACCGCCATTTTTTTCAACTTTCGTAAGAAGCAATAAGAGGTCTAGTTTATGTGAATCATTGCAACGTGTGTCAATTGACTCAGGACTGCCTTCAGAAATTCTTTTGTTCTTCTTAACGTCGTTATTGTAGCTTTCACTCTAAGCGTCTGCTCGCATATTACACTATTATACGTCGCATCACGCAACACCAGATGTACACGTTCGTTATAATTATCAGCAAATTGTAAAAAGTACGAGCTGTTGGCTAGATTTAAGTAGGATTAATTTTTTTTACAAAATTAAACTTTCATTTCACTTTGAAGTGACGAAGCACGCGAATATCGTGATTTTTGACGTTTCGAAAAAAAAATCTCCAAAGACTCGAAAACCAGCATTCCGACTGGCCGAACGTGATTCAAGGTCGACGTGAACAGACCACGATGGATATTCGTCGATCTTTCTCCGTGGTAAACACGATGTCAAACGAACGATCGTTTCGTATTCCCTCCACGTTCCGAAATCTAGAAACACGACTCGCGTGCATAATCGCTGTTCCCGAAGAGGAAGATGGAAAAGAGAGCCCGTGCATCGATAGAACTTTTCTTCTCGAAACGCTGCCTCGAGCCATCGTTGACAGTCGATGACGGACGTCGAATGATAATCAACCGCTGCAGCACCGGTGCTTCCGGTTCGTAAAAAGGCTCGCGTGGCCCGTGACGTCGATCAGATCGTTTACGATTCGGTGTGCGTGTCGATTTTCTAGTTATCTCTCGCCGTCAGTGATTATCTATAGATATATAAATATTTTTTCTTTTAACAAAAATTTACGCAATCCAAAAATTTCCAAGGCATTCTCAGTTTCTCTGCTTTCTAAATTAAACAACTTGCAGTGGTATTCGTAGAGTAAGGTTCAACGTATTCATTTGTGTTCGCATCTATTTCATGACTGGAGTGATCGAAGTTGGAGTGTACACAGTACAAAATGAAAATCTTCGAAAATATTAAAATACCTATAATTTTGTCATATTAAATATTAAATATTTAATACCTATAATTTTATTTAATATGACAAAATATTTAATATTTAATATGACACACATCACATTTAAATATTGTAAATATTTAATACCTATAATTTACTAAATACCTAAAATATTTAAATATTTTTGTCATATTAAATAAAATTATAGGTATTTTAATATTGTCATATTAAAATACCTATAATTCTCAATAAAAGTTTGTAATTTTCAAAGGAGAACGTATCGCAAGTAATTAAATTGTACTTCTCTCTCTTGATTTAATCGAATTTACCATTTCAATTGGTTCAATCTGTTCGTAGTGATTTTAATGCATTCTATCAATCGCTATTTATCAATTACATTACTCCGTCTGAAATGAGGTGGGTTCATTCAATCAGTTGCAAACATTACTACATTACTAGCTGCTTAAGTCATACGTAGCGTCAAGTTTATACCTTATATCTTCCCGACTGACAATAAATTTGACAATAAAATTGGATTTTTACAGAAGGCAGGGACCAACGAATCTCTCACCTGCAACGGGCGCAAAATGAGGGTAGCTCACTCTCTTTGGACGTTACTGGTTCTTTAACGTTACCTCAAGATGTACGCCGAGTGGCAGAAGGTGAGCCATCTTAAACATTTTAGACATTTTTTTATCTAAACACTTCCCAAACATTTTCCAAACCAGAATACTGACAAACGTGACAAGTCACATTTTGATTCTCTCACGTTGCAAACCACGATTTACAATTAATGGAACGTGATTAAAAACGTTCTCTCTCGGTAGAAAGAAAGAGAGAGAGAGAGAGAGAGGAGCGTTTAGTTCTGTTTGTTGCGTGGTTGCACAATGTTTACGTGGTCAGGATCGTAGGAAGGGTCGTTGCGTGGTTGGAGTCAATGATCTGCGCGCACGCAATTGCGTCGCCGTGCAAACCAGCCACTTTCGAATGCCATTGCGCTTCGCGTTGCCCCGTCCAGTCACCTAATCGCGCTCCGCTCGCAGCCAAATACGTTTTACCATTCTGCTTCTCGCTTCGCTGCTCGCGCCTTTCGCACAATCGGCGAAAAATACGGCGAGAGACGCGATGTTTATCAATTGGCAGCAACATTTCGTGGATCGCGCAGAAATTCACGGTTCTCGCGTGAAGTATACAAACGGAGTTTGATCCTTTGACCACTCGCGCTGGCAACCGATTGCGGACCACAACGAGTGACCAAACCGTATACAATGATTCTTCAGCTTTCTTTTCGACCTCGGTCGTCATTGGATAGAAATGATCGAGAAGCAATAAATTTATTATTTGTTTTACTTCAATATACTTAAAACTGAGAAAATATTACAATTTTGAAACAAAAAAAATTCTCGAGGTACGTGGCAGAATTCCTCCAATGCTCTGCCACGATGAAAGCAATTTTCGTTTTTTGTTCAGGCGTATGCAGATCGAAGGGAATTTGCCAGAATTCTTTTTACCGACTGTGTTTCGCTTTCGCCACGTTAGAGAAAGAACTTGCAAGAAATACTTTGCAACCTATTGTCCAGTCGAGGGGATAAAAAAAAACCGAATAAAATCGCCGGTGTAACGTCCAATAATCAGAAAAGGAAATGCGGCGCATTAATTATCGAGGCTGAACGAATGAGTCTCTCCTCTCTCTATTACGTTACTTCAATTTCCTATAACACCGGTCACGCTGGCCGACGCGACCGGTGTCTTCCTCAATTATATCCCCGGGCATCATTATTCGTGATTGGACACCGACGCAACACCGACTCGAATAAAAGTGAGAACACGGCGGACTCGGCGAATCTCTGCCCGAAATGGGATGAAATTGTTTCGAGCAATTGTGTCAAACACGATCAAACACGACGAAACTTTCCAACAAACTTTGTTCCCTCTTACTTAACCTACGTTCCTACTTCGATCGTTCACGCGATCGAGGACCGAGCAGGAAAATCGAAAGGAACTCTTCGTTGCAAATTAATCGAAGCCTCGTCCGAAACTTCACTTGCGCGTGATTTCACTTACTCGTCTCGTCCCTTCCGAACACTGAAGGAGATGTTCTAACCGAACGGAGCACAAGTGTCTGAAACGTCTGCTACACACACTGTGGCCAGAGCGAGATTTAGAATAATCGAAATATCGAACGAGAGGGAGGTTCGTTCGAGCAATCGAACTGTCGATCGGTCTTCTCTACGACAAACTCCGCGTGTGGACGCGGTTTGAACAGTTCTGCGAGCGCACAATCGGCTCTTACCATCGACAGAAAGGCAACCGTGGTGCTTCTGCAACTCGCCACGGTGGCTAGTTAGAGAATCGCTTCCCGTTGGAGGCGGCCGCAGCCTATATTCCTAGCCAGCCTAGCACCACGTAGGCGTACGCGTGTTTAGCGCGTAATTTATATAAGAAGAGAGGCACGCTTGGTTCCACCCCAAAGCACTTCGATCCACTGGCGCCGGCACCTCTTCTTCTTTCGCCTCTCCTTTCGTGTCCGCGAGAAGAAGCGTTCGCCCGGATCGTCGCGGTTTCACGATCCGCTTAACCACGTTGCTGGAGATCGTGTCTATCGTGCCGAACGGGAAACCTCGCCGAAAGGGAAACCACCCAGTGCGGGTCTCGCGCTTGGGACACGTAGCCACACGATTGGCCAATTATCCGGCGGTTTAATTGAAAACAAGCGTACGCCACTGTGCATACACAGCAATTGTTGCGGAGAAGAGGCGTATAACTTGCAGTGTTGCATCGTACATCCTCGCGTCCGGATCGCGGAACACGATCGGGTTTCTTTGTTCGAGCCCAAGTCCAGTTTCTCCCCTAGTTATTTCCCTTTTTTTCTCTCTCTCTTTCTCTCTTTCTCCCGTCCAAAGGGCGGATGTAACATCAACCCTTTGGAACCAAACTCGGTCAGTTCGAAGAACGTGCAATTTGCCAGTTTCGAGCCAGTGGCTCACGAACGAAGCTTCCGTTTGACCCCGTTTCGACGATCGACTCACCTCCGACAACAAGTGGCACGGATCGGGGAAACGTAGCGCCCGAGTAGCCAGAGTAGCACCTTTTTTTTCGGCAGGGAAAAATACCTCACGGTGTTTATGTGGCGGTGAAACGTGTTTCTGTGCGTGAAACTAGCTTGTGAAACGAGTGGAAGGACGAGAGAGCGGGTGATCGAGACGACGAGGAGGGAACGAACGACCGACTGCGCTTTGCAAAATAGAAAATTCCACCGGTCGTTCCGTGTTTCTGCCAAAGAGCGCAGTTGTCTTTCGTCTGTATGGTTGTTTGTTTTGCAAAAGCTACGCATGTATGTACGTATGTACGTCAGGTGTGTGGCTCGAAACGGATTGAACACGTCGATTTAACACGTCGCGTCTAATAGGAAGAACAAAGAGAGAAACGATCTTCCAAGAAGAACGATCGAGAATAGGTTTGCGGTCGAGTGACAAGTACGTGCGAGAGAATTCAGAGGCTGACGGAACGTCATTCGCCGAGAGGACCGTTAACGCATTCTATGCGAGCGATAGCACGGATTTTTCGAGACGGGTGACCCAATGTGCCCAATAGTGGCCGTCTCGGTGACCTCCTAACTTCTTTAGACCGAATTGAAAATGCGTGACGGTGCGATCGTCTCAAATCTTGGACGTACGTGCTCGGATTCTTCAACGAACGTGCCAACGTCTCGAGTGCTTCCGTGTCTGGCAACGAGCGGTTCCGCGATAAATGGCCCGAGAGTGTCGTCTTCTCTCGTTTGTTCGTATTTATCGTCTCGTTTGCTTAAAAACCGGCCGGGTAATTTGCCACTCGTCTCGCGAAAATGAGCGACAAGGATTGGAGCGCGTGGCGATTCGAGAGGAAGTTTCGTCTCGAGAGGACACTCGAGTCATCGTGACGACGCTGACACAGAATGAAAGCAAGGTCACTGACGTCTGCTGCCACTGACTGGAAGAAATTCGAAGAGGGACGGATTTTACGAGTCTCCGTGTTTGCCCGGGCTTTCTGCAAATAGAAAGAGGATTAATCCTCCGCGGGAGGTTTGCCAACCTTGAACTTTGAAGCGCAGACGAAGAAAATAAAAAGACAGAATACAGAACTTTGGCAAAATCCGAGTCGATATTCAGTTTAGTTCTCGACAGAAACTGGTATCGAAACTCGTACGATAGCCAAGGTCACGCCTAGATAAATTCCCCGAGTGTTAATCGGTGTCAGACCGAAACTGGAAACACGCCCGTGGAAACTCTCTCGTTTGCTGGGGATCACGCGTGTTTCGTGGTCAGTTTCTCATTTAATTGGCCGATACCGTTAGCGTAGTTGTGAATAAAAAATATGTCTTCGACGAGACATTCCACCGCCTCTGGGATACCTCTAACCACGAGTCGAAACGAGTCGGACCGGCGTCCGTTTCCAGCGACTACCACTCCTCGGGATAGAAAGTGGCAAACTGGATGACTCACGGATGCTTTCCACGCTATCAAAGCGACTGTTGACAAGCGCTGGTCTCGCGCGTAACTCGCTAGCAATCGTCAGTTGCCACGAAAAGAGAAAAAGAACACCTCGGGAAAGATGTCGGTGAACATCTTGGCCGATTGAACGATTCGAAGCGACTTGGTCGGAGATTTCGTCGAGCAAGCAACATGGAGTCCGCGGTAACGTGCAGCAAGAAGGCCGAGCGCAGGTCTACGCGAACGTCGACCTCGAGGAATCGGTTTTCGTCACGAAACACGCGCTCGGACGCTTTCTACGCCGGCGTGGAACCGTTATCCGTTCGACGCGCGTTGCATAATTCCGCCGGCCCAGACCCAGATACAAATTTTGCTCCGAATTCCAGCGGATCGGCGGAACGCGTGAGGAGGCAGCCAACTTCCGCACGTCCGAGGAATTTCGACCTGGACACCGCCGCGCAGGAACACGGGCTGATCGGGCCTGGCAAAGCGTTGGCCGGTGTTCGTCGAGAGGTGTTCTACACGATCCCGCGAGACGTGGCGGTCTCGCGAAGGGAGATCCTGCGGAGATGCAACAAGGAGAAGGAAAGTCCTTCGGAGGCGGGACGTGAGCGTTGGAGGCGAGCCTCGAACGTGGACGATCACGAGGTGGAGGAGCAACGAGAAAGACCGAGGACTTTACCGTCCATCGCGAGAAGATCTCGCAGGGAGGCAGCGAGCAACGGTACTGCGGCGCATCAGTCAGGGGCACAGGGATACAGAAAGGTCTCCAGGCAGGACATATTGCGGAGGAGAGCGAGCGTGGACGCGCCGGTGGGCATTTCACGCGGAAGAAAAGGTGGTGGCATTTCACACGGCCAGGAGGAGGAGAGGATAGAAAGTTCAGAGGCGAAAGGTAGCGTGTTCGCGAGATCCTCGGCCGGTTGCCCGAAGCCGAGGAATGCCCCGAGGCCGAGAAACCCCGGGTGGGGCAGAGAGGACGAGAGAGAGTCCAGGTCGGTGTGCGACTTCCTGGCAGTCACCAGCAAGCTGCAGGACATTACCCGCGGCCTTGTACCGAGACCGTCGACCTTGCCCAAGATAATCCACCACGCGTCGCGATCGGCTAGAATCGGGGATGACTGGAGCAACACGAGGCTGACCAAAGACGCGGTGAGAAAGGAGCCGCCAGTCTACGGGAGGATACGAAGGAGGAAAACCTCGTTGCCGTCCAACGGCGGCACCATCAACAGGGGCTCGGCGGTGTCTCTCAACACGCTCAACTGCAGAACTGCAGGCTATCCAAAGCCTGGCACCATCCGCATCAGGGAAAGAGCCGTGGACGTGGAGTTTCGAACGACCACCAGACACCTTCGCGACCCGGTCCCCGACACGCCCTACTACTCGGCGACATTGCCTCTCGTCGACATGAGAACGAATCCCCAACGAAGCGCCATCTACGCCAAGGTGTCTCGGAGAACGTCGAAGAGCCGTCAGAACGACGACAAGGATGGTGGTGTCGATGGCGTTGTCGATGGGATCGAGGGTGAAACGGGCAGCGGTCGGAGGACCATGTCGCGCAAGAGAATCATCGAGAACACGAAAGTCGATGACTCGATTAAAATTCGATCGGAATTGCAGGGCGAGGGCCAGGGAGCGCGTGGAAAGAGAGAATCGAACGAGACGTCGGGCGTCGATCGATCGAAAGAGTCGGACAAGTCGGGCGCGAGCGAGGAAAGTGGAGGCGACAGGCGTGATTATCGATCCAAGGATGCGACCGAGACGAGCAGATCCAAGCCTGTTCGGGACAGGCCGATCGAAAACTTTCGCCCGACGCAACGAGAGATCGGCACGGCGACCAGGTTCGCGGCTACTCTTCCCAGTTGCGTGAAAAGTTCGAGAAAGTACTCGACCGAAGGCACGCCGGCTCCGATCGACTGTCGGAGAAAACTGCCCAAGGAGACGAGCGTCTCGTCGAAACGTGGCAAAGAGAGGTCGATCTACGCGAAGAAGTCCGCGAGAAGCCACGTTAGGGCGTACAGCGACGCGAACAGCGGCCGATCCAACTCGCCGGTCGCGACGTCCTCGATTTTTGGATTCTGCACCGGGAAAAGGAAAGTTCAGTCCTCGTCGAAGGTTGAAAGTGCCTCGACGTGTCCGACGTGGAACGTGGAAACGGTTAATATCGATAAGAAACTTTTTCTTTTTCTTTTTTTTTTTTTTTTTTGGCAGAAAAGTTGAATTAGAGGGTAA